>NC_081796.1:25717493-25737493 GCF_963082965.1 Carassius carassius
GTCTGCTCAGCTCTTACTCTCCACAGGGGGCGCAGGTGAGCTGGACGCTGGACGGTTCAGAGGTCACCGAGGGGGTTCAGACCAGCGCAGAGAGCGAGCGGGACGGACGCTACAGCCGCAGCAGCGTCCTGAGCCTCAGCAAAGCACGCTGGGAAGCCGGCGAGCGCTTCGTCTGCAGAGTAACACATGACGGAGCTGCTCAGGAGAACTCGTTCCTCAAGAGCTCCGAGTGCTGATGTTTCTCCAGTGAAGAGCAGCAGGATTCACAGCAGTCTCCTGATTTACAGCTCAATACTCAAGCAGTCTTTCAATGTGCTGCCATTGCTGTTCATTCAATAAAGCTTCTGAACGCCTTACATTTGTGTCCGACTGCATCATTGATCAGTGTGTCCTTCACTAAAGTTTCAGCTGCTGTTGATGGATTGTAATAGTTGAGAACAGCTGTGTTTAGCAGTAAATGTGAACTGAAGCTCTTGGGGTTTGAACATGGTCTCTGGAGACGGAGCTGCTCTATTCTGAGATCATCAGAATCACTAAAGCTGTCAATGCAAATCTGATTTCAGCTCAAACTCACAGTTTCTCTGTTTGATCGGTTAAACGCTCTGAACTGGAACAGTTTCACTTCTGCTCATCAGAAATGAGTTATGAGTAAGAAATGAATTATCAGCTTGAGATGAAGGAGCTAAGTGAGAAACTGCTCAAGATTATGTTGCTGGTGATAGACAATGAATTTACAAAACATAAAAAAACACAATGCTATAACACTGGATCTGAGAAATATGGTGCCATTGTTTTTGTTTTTTATGAATTGATACACTGTAATTTTTCTTATTATAGTTGAGTCAAGCCCGTCTGTCACAGGACAGATCACAGTCTGATAGAGCTGATTTGACTCCTGACTCAGTTGTGAGCTCATGTGTAGTTCTGTGTTTGGTCTCTGTGTGTCAGTAGTGAGTGATAGTGTTTGAGCAGCTGCAGCATCAGTTCAGTCACTGTGACTCTGACTGACACAGGTTTTTGTACCACGCTTTATCACTGTGTGAATGTATCATCACCCACACAATCACCATCAGAATCTGTTCTGCAGTGGTAACTCTGACAGTAATAATGTCCAGCATCTTCAGTCTGGACTCCACTGATGGTCAGAGTGAAATCACTGTTAGATCCACTGCCACTGAATCTAGATGGAGTTCCTGACTGGAGAGTGTTTGCAGCATAAATCAGGAGTTTAGGAGCTTCTCCAGGTTTCTGTAAGTACCAGTGTAAAGGCTGAACACCCAAACCCTGGTAAACTTCAGGACTGGTTTTACAGGACATGGTAACTTTGTCTCCTGGTTGAACAGGTTTAACTGCAGGCGTCTGAGTGACTGTCACTCCAGCTGCTGATTCTACTTCAAGAAAAATGAACAAACATTCAGAATTCAGTATTTGTTGAAGGACAGTATTTCTGGCACAGATGGTCAGTTACAATAGAGTATGTTTATCTCCTCACCTGTGAAACAGTAGCTCGTGAAGATCCAGATGAAGATGGTGATGAAGCTCATGGTTGCTGTTGTTCAGATTCTCAAACTCACAGAGTTATAAAACCTCCTGAAGCTTGTGCTGAAATGCAAATCATCTCTATGTAAATCTGTGTACGGCTTACAGCAGATGATGCACATAAAACATCTTTTCTCATGTTATGAGTCAAAAACACTTATTCATGTGTCTAAAGCTCCAGGTTTTCTGATGTTTCAATCACAGTTGCATCTAGAAACACGTGTCACTGTGAACTCAATGAGAGGGCAAAAGTCATTCCAGAGGTCAAAGGTCATCAAAACATATTTTAAAAGCTGCTTTAATGATTTAAAACACTTTGAGAAATAAATGATCATTTAGATACTCAAAATTAAAATGTCTAATAAGTATGTGACAAATAAATGCATTTTCTGAATAATATAATTTAATTTGTTTATTTACTTTTTTATTTATAAATAATTTCTAGTTTTCATGCATCAAGAGACATTTAGATATGATGAGGCTGTTTTTATAAAAGTCAATCCAATTATCCAATATATCAGTGTGTGTGTGTGTGTTCATTTGAGTGTGACCAAGGATTTTGTACGATGCTTTATCACTGTGTAAACACAAGATCACCCACACAATAATCATCAGAATCTGTTCTGCAGTGAAAACTCTGACAGTAATAATGTCCAGCATCTTCAGTCTGGACTCCACTGATGGTCAGAGTGAAATCAGTCCCATCTTCTGTTCCATTCCCACTGAATCGACTGAAACTATCATCATAGAGATCGTTTACTCCAGTAATGATGAGTTTAGGAGCTTCTCCAGGTTTCTGCTGATACCAAGCTAAACCCCAGCTAGTTATTCCAGGATCAGTTTTACACTCTATAGTGGCGTCTTGTCGTTCAGAAACAGTCACAGCTTCAGGCTGAGTCACAGTGATTCCTCTGGATGCTGCTGACAACAACATTATATGTGTTCAATCAAATCAAATTCAACATTAAAGAGTCAAAAATGAGCATCTTTGACTTCTGTTACCTGGAATAAAAGCTGCCAGAATCCAGATGAAGCTGCTGAAGAGATTCATTGTGTTTGTTGGTTTTGTACCGTGGTAAACAGCAGTGTGTTATAAAGTGTTGAGTCTGAACGCTATAAACACTCGGAGCGCTGAAGCATGTGCTGATGCAAAGTGACTCTCTGTGGAAAAACCCTCCTGGAGGAAAACAGACATGAACATCCCCACATGCAGATGAAACCTGAGCCTCTAAACCTGTTTTAGTCTCATGATCCAGTGGTGTGTGTTTTCACTTCTTTAGAAATCTGGAAATCATGTCTTTTTCATTCTGTGTGAGTCTCTGGTTCAGACTGCAGGTTTCTCTTGATTCAGTGACAGAGCTGAAACATTCAGAGAAACAAGTGTGTCACTGTGAACTCAGTGTGAGGGCAAAGGTCATTTCAGAGGTCACAGGTCATCAAAACTTCTTAAAAATGCTTTGAGAAAAATACAATCTTTTAGAAACCCAAATGAAGATGTGTAAAGAAAATGTATCAATACAGAGATTTTCATCACTTTAGTCCAATAATCCATGACTGCTGTTGAGTCTCATATCAGTGTGTGTGTGTGTGTGTCTGTGTGTGTGTTTGTGTGTGTGTGTGTGTGTGTGTGTGAGTGTGTGTGTGTGTGTGTGTGTGTGTGTGTGAGTGTTCGTGTGTGTGTGCGTGTGTGTGTGAGTGTTCGTGTGTGTGTGAGTGTTCGTGTGTGTGTGTGAGTGTGTGTGTGAGTGTGTGTGTGTGTGTGAGTGTGTGTGTGTGTGTGTGTGTGTGTGTGAGTGTGAATGTGTGTGTGAGTGTGTTTGTTAGTGTGTTTGTGTGTGTGTGTGTGTGTGTGTGTGTGTGAGTGTGTTTGTTAGTGTGTTTGTGTGTGTGTGTGTGTGTGTGTGTGAGTGTGTGTGTGTGTGTGTGTGTGTGTGTGTGTGTGTGTGTGTGTGTCGTGGAGTTTGTGTTCATTTGAGTGTGAAGGAGGTTTTTGTACGACGCTTTCACTAGAATGAAACACTGTGGTTGACTTTTGGTGGAGGAACTAAACTGACGATCAGAAGTAAGTCTTTCTTAAATGATCTAATATAAATATATAATGTGTGTGTGTTTTAAATAGAGGTTTGATGTTATTTGATAACATTTGGCAACAATATTCTTAATTTATTAAAAAACAAAAACCATTAAAATTACTAACAAGTTCTACTTACATTTCACATCTTATTTAAAGTCAAATTTTCTTCTATTTTATTGATTGATTGCATCAGTTTTTCTATTTCAATTATTACATTTCGTCTACAATGTTAAGTCATATTTGGTGATTGTTCATATTTGTACTTAATGTTTTAAATTAGTATTTTTACACCTGAAGTTATGCAAACATTTAAAAATATTTTAATGAATGTATTTTTTATGATTTTTCATTTATTTCTTAATATATTTCAATAGGTGCATGACATAAAAGCTGAATAATGTAGACAGAATATAATCTAATTGCTGTCAATGTGAGTCAAAAAGACATTCAGTTGATAAACAAGTTAAAATAAATGATTTAAACTATTACGTTTATGTATAGTTGTTTATAAGAAAATGTCCTGAATGAGGATTGTTTTCAAATGAATAATATATTGAAGTAAACAATTATAAAATATCACAATAAAATTATCAGAGATGTTTTATAAAATCAGTTTAAACATTTTACTTATTTCAGAAAGTAACAAATTAGCATTTTACTGTACATCACGTTTACTTTAGAGAAGTGATATATTTATGAATAGAGTATACGGTATCTTATATTTGATCACTTAAAAAATATGTAAAATTTACAGTAAAAATAAAAGCAGTGTTTGCCAGACTTCTTGTTCTTCACTTCCAAAAATGTAACAGTGTTGTACTGTAAAATTACATGAAATGTCCAGTTAGATTTATTACAATTTTTCACTGTGTATAATAAAATAACTTACAGTGAACTGATGAACAGGTTTTCACTGTAGCATTGTTACAGTCTTGTACCATTAAAATAACTTTTTTTTTATAGTAATAATAGTAAATATGGGAGAATGATTTTAATCTTCATTCATGATATTTGTGTTATATGAATGAAAGTAGTGATGTGTAGTTACAGTAAAATGATGAACTGATTGTGATTTTCACAGTGAAGATTGCAGCTGCAGATGAATAAACTGTGTGTGTGTGTGTGTGTCTCTCTGTGTGTGTGTGTGTCTCTGTGTGTGTGTGTGTGTGTGCGCGTGTGTGTGTGTGTGCGTGTGTGTGTGTGTGTGTTTCAGCTGGTCCCGCAGTGAAGCCCTCCGTGTCTCTGCTGCCTCCCTCTTCTCTGCAGATCTCTGGAGACTCAGCCGCACTGCTCTGTCTGCTCAGCTCTTACTCTCCACAGGGGGCGCAGGTGAGCTGGACGCTGGACGGGTCAGAGGTCACCGAGGGGGTTCAGACCAGCGCAGAGAGCGAGCGGGACGGACGCTACAGCCGCAGCAGCGTCCTGAGCCTCAGCAAAGCACGCTGGGAAGCCGGCGAGCGCTTCGTCTGCAGAGTAACACATGACGGAGCTGCTCAGGAGAACTCGTTCCTCAAGAGCTCCGAGTGCTGATGTTTCTCCAGTGAAGAGCAGCAGGATTCACAGCAGTCTCCTGATTTACAGCTCAATACTCAAGCAGTCTTTCAATGTGCTGCCATTGCTGTTCATTCAATAAAGCTTCTGAACACCTTACATTTGTGTCAGACTGCATCATTGATCAGTGTGTCCTTCCTTCAGAGTCCTTCACTAAAGTTTCAGCTGCTGTTGATGGATTGTAATAGTTGAGAACAGCTGTGTTTAGCAGTAAATGTGAACTGAAGCTCTTGGGGTTTGAACATGGTCTCTGGAGACGGAGCTGCTCTATTCTGAGATCATCAGAATCACTAAAGCTGTCAATGCAAATCTGATTTCAGCTCAAACTCACAGTTTCTCTGTTTGATCGGTTAAACGCTCTGAACTGGAACAGTTTCACTTCTGCTCATCAGAAATGAGTTATGAGTAAGAAATTAATCATTAGTTCTAGATGAAGGAGCTAAGTTAATGCTAGTTTAATGCCTTATAGTTTAATGTGCAAAATGTAATGTACAAAACCACAACAAGATATTGCAATATAATTGTTTGCTTTGATATCTGTTTATCTCTCTGTTTTCTCTGAATCTGAGTATAGTTGCGTCAAACCCGTCTGTCACAGGACAGATCACAGTCTGATAGAGCTGATTTGACTCCTGACTCAGTTGTGAGTTCATGTGTAGTTCTGTGTTTGGTCTCTGTGTGTCAGTAGTGAGTGATAGTGTTTGAGCAGCTGCAGCATCAGTTCAGTCACTGTGACTCTGACTGACACAGGTTTTTGTACCACGCTTTATCACTGTGTGAACACCCTGCTACCACTGATGACATGAAAACTCAGACAGTAATAATGTCCAGCATCTTCAGTCTGGACTCCACTGATGGTCAGAGTGAAATCACTGTTAGATCCACTGCCACTGAATCTAGATGGAGTTCCTGACTGGAGAGTGTTTGCAGCATAAATCAGGAGTTTAGGAGCTTCTCCAGGTTTCTGTAAGTACCAGGATAAAGGCTGAACACCCCAACCCTGGTAAACTTCAGGACTGGTTTTACAGGACATGGTAACTTTGTCTCCTGGTTGAACAGGTTTCACTGCAGGCGTCTGAGTGACTGTCACTCCAGCTGCTGATTCTACTTCAAGAAAAATGAATCAACATTCAGAATTCAGTATTTGTTGAAGGACAGTATTTCTGGCACAGATGGTCAGTTACAATAGAGTATGTTTATCTCCTCACCTGTGAAACAGTAGCTCGTGAAGATCCAGATGAAGATGGTGATGAAGCTCATGGTTGATGTTGTTCAGATTCTCAAACTCACAGAGTTATAAAACCTCCTGAAGCTTGTGCTGAAATGCAAATCATCTCTATGTAAATCTGTGTACGGCTTACAGCAGATGATGCACATAAATCATTACAGTGTTCAGGATCTTATTTCATGTTATGAGTCAAAAACACATTAAAGTGTCTAAAGCTCCAGGTTTTCTGATGACTGAAATCACACTTTCATCAAGAAACAAGTATGTCACTGTAAACTCATGAGAGAGCAAAGGTTATTCCAGAAATCAAAGGTCATTGAAACATATTTTAAAAGCTGCTTTAATGATTTAAAACACTTTGAGAAAAAAAAAAATATCATTTAGATACCCAAAATCAAAATGTCTTATAAAAATGTGACTAATTCATGCATAATACATGAACTTAAGAAACATCACTATAGACAGCAGCGATGCATACTGGCTTTTATGATGCATTGTGGGAATGTTTTGAGCATGAGCGTGATGTCATCCCTGAGTAGTGCACTGACTAGTGAACTAAGGAGCTGATTGAGACACACTCTTACTGACTGACTCACATGTGAACATTTTCATGCTCAAATCATTGTTTATCAATAAGTGTGAACTTAAAAAAATAGAATAAAAATTACAACCAACTTAAACCAATGTTTAAATAAATAGTAATAAATATCTATTTTTAAAAAAAATCTATATTTTTTGCCTTTTATGACTCTTGCTTTGTACTTTTGCATTGATTTTAATGAAAAGCTGCTGAGCTTTCTTTGCTATGGAGCTGGTGTTGAGAGATCAGGTGAAGTTCTCCGTCAGATGAACACCAAGGAATTTGGTGCTCTTTATGATCTCCACAGAGGAGCCGTCGATGTTCAGAGGAGAGTGGTTGGTATGTGATCTCCTAAAGATCTCTTTTAATACCCATATGGAAATATAATATGATGTATATTGCTCTATATTAAAAGTGATATTTCCATATGTTACCCATAAGGTGATGCAGAATTTCCACATACATATATTCTCTGGATAGATGAAGATATAACTTTATAACACGTTAAATCCTCAGAGCAAAAGCTCTATATGTCTATATGTTAATAATATCTACTGTATGTGATGATTTTTTTTTCTGTGGTAATTGTATCAACCATATATGTGACTATATGATGATTAATTATCAAAGTTAGGATACTTTGATGAATAAAAAGTAAAAAAAAAAAAAAAAAGAAGCTATGTTTTTAAAATATAAATATTTTGTAATAACGATATACACTACTGGTCAGTAATTTGGGGTCAGTAATTTTTTTCTTTCTTTTCTTTTTAAATAAAATCAATACTTTTATTCAGCAAGGATGTGTTAAATTGATAAAAAGTGATAGTAAAGAAAATGTATTATTAGAATATATGTTATTGGATTTTTTTTTTTTAATAAATGCAGTTCTTTTTAACCTTTTATTGATCAAATATATGAGACAGCAGAACTGTTTCCAGCACTCATAATAAATCAGAATATTAGAATGATTTCTAAATGATCATGTGATAGACTGATGTTACATGTGACACTGAAGGCTGGAGGAATGATGCTGAAAATTCAGCTTTGCATCACAGGAATACATTTTTTTTTTTTAAAGTATATTCAAATAGAAAACTATTATTTTAAGTTGTAATAATATTTCACAATATTACTGTTTTTTCTGTATTTTTGATCAAATAAATGCAGGCTTGATGAGCAGAAGAAACTTCTTTCAAAAACATAAAAAAAAAAATAGTAATGTTTCCAAACTTTTGGTCTGTACTGTATATATATATGTTGAGCTGTTGAGCTTCAATCTCCATCATGTGATGGATCTATAAGAGCACAATGAATCAAATCAAAACCTCAAAGCTGTGCAGATCCAGTTTCCAGCATTTCTCTTCTCCCTACAGAGAGTCAGAATATGAGGAGAAAGAGCAAAAACAACAGAGTTTCAGATCCTCCTTTGAGCAGCTGCAGCATCAGTTCAGTCACTGTGACTCTGACTGACACAGGTTTTTGTACCACGCTTTATCACTGTGTGAACACACGATCACCCCCACAATAACCATCAGAACCTATTGTGCAGTGTAAATTCTTACAGTAATAATGTCCAGCATCTTCAGTCTGGACTCCACTGATGGTCAGAGTGAAATCACTGTTAGATCCACTGCCACTGAATCTAGATGGAGTTCCTGACTCAAGCTTTTTTACATAACGAATCAGGAGTTTAGGAGCTTCTCCAGGTTTCTGTAAGTACCAGAATATATAATCATCTCCATCTTTATCCCTGACCACATCAGTGCTGGTTTTACAGCTGATCTTCACTGTTTCTCCTGGTTGTGCTGCTGTTGAGGGACTCTGAGTGACGCTGATCTGTCCTCTACACTCTGAAACACACAAGAAGAAAATCAACTCAAAACTTTGACAATATACTTGAAGAAATGAATTGATATCAAACTTGTGCTGCACAAACCTTGAGCAAACGCTGTGAGAGTCCAGATGAAGATGATGATGAAGGTCATGTTGATGAAGATTGTTGTGTGTGTCAGTGATGAAGTGTTAAACTCACAGCACTATAAACACTCTCAGAGCACTGAAGCATCTGATCAATATGCAAATGAACTGATCCTGTATTTAAATGAGCTTCTAAATGAAGTTTGCTCATTCATTTCATCCTGTCACTGATTGTATGTTTCTAGAGATTGTAACCTGGAAATAATTTCCGACATTAAAACTTGTTATTAACGTCAACATCCAAAAAAGTTTCAAAGGAATGTGCCTGAAAGTGATACACGGGCCTCATTTTTACCTAAATCATTTACAATTTATTTGAGTAGATATTAAAAATGTATAAGGTGTGCATTGTAATGAACACATTACTGTTGTTTTTAAGACTGTAAATCCTTCTCCTCAAATGCTATTGAACTTCAACATTTCTCATATTATCACAGTTTATTTGCTATGGTTTAGAAAATGGTTGTAACGGAGCAAACCAGACAGGAGACGTGCGGATCCATATGCAAGGCTTTTATTGACATGACATGGTCAGAAACGGGCATAGATCAGGTGATGGCTAACAGGCGTGTAGAAGGAAAGGCTAGAGCGGTCCGAGAAACAAGCAAGGGTCAGTCCACGGCAAACGTAATCCAGCAGGGTGAGACAAGAGGGATAATCCAGGTACAAGCAAGGTCCAGGCAGGGGCAAACAGTATCCAAACAGGGCTAAACAAGAGAGGTAATCCGAGGCAATCATACAAAGAAGAGAACACAGGGAAACAGGCAAGGCAGGACTAAGAGTAAACTTATACCTCAAAAAAGCAGGCTCCGTAGGGTAGCTATCAGCTAACTATTGATAAGCGCATACAATACTCGGCAGCCTGAAGGTGTCTGAGTGTTTATATAGTGAATGTAATCAGCATTTTCAGCAGTGTGTTTGAGATCAGTGCCTTCAGCTGTGTGTGCAATTAGTGCAATGGGTGATGGGAACTGTAGTCCGGGGTGAAGTGCAACAGTGGCTGTAGTGCCGGAGTCCATGTAGTGAGCGGGTGACCTCTGGTGGTGAATGGATGGAAGTTCATATACCAGATTCGTGACAATGGTAATAAAATATGACAAGAACTCAGAGTTAAACTGTGTCAGAACAAACTCATCCTGATTTTGTTAGATAACTTTGATAGAAAGGTGTGTAATGGATTACAATTAACCAAAACTTCAGACAGCTGTCAATATGACAATATTTACACAACTATCTATACTCCGTTGACCAATTACCAAGCAATGCTTTATTTTTGTTCAGTCTGTGGTGTGAAAAGCTTGCATTAGCAACTCAGGAAAAAACACGTAAGCAAAACATGGTCAGGTCGAAGTGTATTTTTTGGTCCCAGTTATTATTATTATTTTATCAATTTCACTAGTAGTCCACTGTATGAAGAATTGGGTATAATATGTCACAGTTTGATATATATATATCAAAAATTATATGTGGTGTCTGAATAATTGTTGGTTTGACTGCATTAATTCTTATTAAAACTACAAAGTCATTCAGTCAAGAGCAGTGAGTGATTTTCTTTCTTTTATTTTTTTGGATTAACATTACATCAATTAGTAGCTAAATTAGACGCAGTCACCTGAGACAATGAATGCATCCAATATAATACACATCTGATTTTTTTTCTCATCTGTTATCTTCCACTTAAGACATAACCATAGTTTTTTCGAACATACTTTACAAGATGGGTATTTTGACAAATTCTGTATGTATTTGCCGGTACAAGAGCAAGAAGAGGCAAATTCTGTGTTGAAGCATTTTGAAACGCCTCTCTCTGTGTGCGTCCTGAACACCAGAACACCTCGGCTGCTGAAATGAGCTCTTTCTTTTCTGTTCAATCTGCGTACTCTGTCTATAGAGATCAGTGATACTGAATTTAAGATCAACTTTAGTAGATTAATCTGACTCTCTCATATTAGACTTTAATTCCCAAATATTATATTAAATCCATGGATGTTCCTGCAGGTTTTTATCAGACATGAGGATCATCACACACATATCTCTGTCAGTCTCTGAGTTTGATGAGGAGTCACGTCACACATGATATAATACATGTTCACTCTTTATAAATCTTTATCAAATAAATGTACATATGGTGATATGCGTATGTTTTTTAAAGGTGCCATCTGTCATATCTGGCAAAAAAAATCAAGTCATACTCCACATTCCATACCAGATGGGGGCAGTATGCCTCAATAAAGTGAATTGGTCTACTCTAGAGTAACAAACGAGAAACGGCAGTCTCTAAGCTCCGCCCCTACCTTCACAACAACACTAGAGCATAGCCGAAGCCTATAAGACAGCGGTTCTCAATTGCAGTCCTCGCGCCCCACTGCTCTGCACATTTTGAACGTTTCTCTTAGCGCTTCAGACATTTGTTCTATTCGAACATAAGTGCCCTGCGAAGTGGACATCACAGGATATTCAGCCATGATTCCAGTTCGAATCGAACGTAGCTATATGTTCCAATCAAAGTGCATTGAAGTGTGCAAGACGTGAATTTAAATTGTATCGATTTACAGAGGTATATGATGTCACAGTTGTCCATGTTTAAAGACGCTGCACAGCACAAATCAGTGAATGAATGTTTCGATGTGAGGTAAACTTCTACAGATTTCCCCTGCTCAGAGAGTAGGGAGCAATGAACATTTAGAACACAGTTCATGCACGGAGTTCATTTCTAACGAGCTGATTATCTGAATCAGGTGTGTTAACAAAGAGAAACGTGCAAAATATGCTATAAGAGGACGTTTTGCCTCTTTTGTGATTTTGAAACATGACATCTTCAAGCTACTCCCCTTCACCTTTACCAGTGAATATGTTCATATTCGTTTTGTTCATATTACATTGAGTTGTAAATACACATTATTGGAATTAAATTAATTTGACAGACAGCATACTGTCAACATCATTGGTCAACATCAGACAGCTGATGACCAAGCTAGCGCCAACTAACGTAACCAGAGCTGCCAACTCTCTAGCATTCACCGTGAGACACACGCAATTGACTCTTTTCACACGCTTTCACGCCACACATCAATTTTCTCACGTACAGAAAAACCACGAAGCAAAGAGGACACGGAGACCAACAGACTAGACAGAGCAGGTTACTTATGATATAAAAAAATGGGTAAGTTATAGCTAGCTAATTATCAAACGCAGCTATGGTTAGCCATCGCTAACATTAGCACGTTTATAGAACAGCCTTCGATACATTTCTATGTTATAACTTCCCGAAAAAAAAATACACAAACATATAAAACAAACTTCTAGCGAAATACTAACAGCATCTAACTTACCAATCCAAAAGAAATGTTGCAAGTTCGGTGTCCGACCTCATTTCTTTCAGGTCCATCAGTTGGTTTACTCTGTTGTTTACTCTGGTTCAGCTCCTTTTCTTATCGGAT
This sequence comes from Carassius carassius, assembly GCF_963082965.1. NCBI lineage: Eukaryota > Metazoa > Chordata > Actinopteri > Cypriniformes > Cyprinidae > Carassius > Carassius carassius. The sequence continues at coordinate 25,729,883 of NC_081796.1, forward strand.
TTGATTTGTGATTCAGAGCGCGGTTGTTTCCCTGTAGCGGGTGGTGGTCTCTTGCCAAGGGCTTAAGTCACATGAAGTAGTGGGCTGTACTTTCCACATGATTGACATCAGGTTAGATTACGCCAACAAGCCGTGCGAGTTATTCGTGTATTGCAGGTTGGCTGGTGGTTATGTTGCCCGCATACCGGCTCCCATGGCCGAAACTGGTATTACGACACCTGTCGGCCCGGGGCTAGTAATGCTACTGCTAATTAAGGTTGATATCTCTGCAGCACTATAACTTGAAATTTTTTTAATGACATCATCGCCCTTATTTCTCCTCATACTTTTGATGCGTGTAGGTCATTTTTTGAATATTTTTAGCTCAATTTTTGCACATGGCACCTTTAATGGTTAACTGCAGCTGTCGGGTAATCTGGTCTTTCATTTGAAAATTAATGTTTATATCATTGTTAATCTTTCCTGCATGAATATTTACATAAATTAGGTCACACTTTATTTTAAGGTCCAATTCTCATTATCAATTAACCATTAACTATGACTTTTGCCTCAATTAATTCCTAATTTGATGCTTATTAATAGTTTATAATGTAGTTGTTAAGTTTAGGGTATTGGGTAGGATTATGGATGTCATGCATTATATGTTCTTTAAAAGCACTAATAAACAGCCAATATGTTAATAACAGACATGCTAATAAGCAACTAGTTATTAGTGAGAATTTGATCCTATACTAAAGTGTTACCATAAATTATATTAATTATAATTTTCTCTGAAATTGAGAAACATTTTATATGATGCTGATAATATCTTCATTATGAGGCATGAACTTAACAAATCAATGAGGGATTTATTAAACTGATGAAGCAGAACATGTTTATGATGTTGATGATGCAGTTTAGAAAGATTGAGGATAAATCATAAATGAAGAAACTCATAAATATAGTGAAGGATGGAAAAATATCCACTAAAGATCGAAAGTGGATGGATTTCTTCATGAAGGACTGAAAATATCAGGAGACAAAAATAACTTCAGAAAAATCATAATCAAAAACAAATGATGAAGCTCAACAAAACTGATGTTTATTGTAAGATGATATTAATATGTTTTTTCCCTGTTGAGTGAGTGATAGTGTTTGAGCAGCTGCAGCATCAGTTCAGTCACTGTGACTCTGACTGACACAGGTTTTTGTACCACGCTTTATCACTGTGTGAACACATCACCACTGTGGTAACTCTGACAGTAATAATGTCCAGCATCTTCAGTCTGGACTCCACTGATGGTCAGAGTGAAATCAGTCCCACCTTCTGTTCCATTCCCACTGAATCGATTGAAACTCTCATCATAGAGATCATTTACCAAATAAATGATGAGTTTAGGAGCTTCTCCAGGTTTCTGCTGATACCAAGCTAAACCCCAGCTAGTTATTCCAGGATCAGTTTTACACTCTATAGTGGCGTCTTGTCGTTCAGAAACAGTCACAGCTTCAGGCTGAGTCACAGTGATTCCTCTGGATGCTGCTGACAACAACATTATATGTGTTCAATCAAATCAAATCAACATTAAAGAGTCAAAAATGAGCATCTTTGACTTCTGTTACCTGGAATAAAAGCTGCCAGAATCCAGATGAAGCTGCTGAAGAGATTCATTGTGTTTGTTGGTTTTGTACCGTGGTAAACAGCAGTGTGTTATAAAGTGTTGAGTCTGAACGCTATAAACACTCGGAGCGCTGAAGCATGTGCTGATGCAAAGTGACTCTCTGTGGAAAAACCCTCCTGGAGGAAAACAGACATGAACATCCCCACATGCAGATGAAACCTGAGCCTCTAAACCTGTTTTAGTCTCATGATCCAGTGGTGTGTGTTTTCACTTCTTTAGAAATCTGGAAATCATGTCTTTTTCATTCTGTGTGAGTCTCTGGTTCAGACTGCAGGTTTTCTCTTGATTCAGTGACAGAGCTGAAACATTCAGAGAAACAAGTGTGTCACTGTGAACTCAGTGTGAGGGCAAAGGTCATTTCAGAGGTCACAGGTCATCAAAACTTATAAAAATTGCTTTGAGAAAAATACAATCTTTTAGAAACCCAAATGAAGATGTGTAAAGAAAATGTATCAATACAGAGATTTTCATCACTTCAGTCCAATAATCCATGACTGCTGTTGAGTCTCATATCAGTGTGTGTGTGTGTGTGTGTGTGTGTGTTTGTGTGTGTGTGTGAGTGTGTGTGAGTGTGTTTGTGTGTGTGTGTGTGTGTGAGTGTGTGTGTGTGTGTGTGTTTGTGTGTGTGTGAGTGTGTTTGTGTGTGTGTGTGTGTGTGTTTGTGTGTGTGTGTGTGTGTGTGAGTGTGTGTGTGTGTGAGAGTGTGTGTGTGTGTGTTTGTTTGTGTGTGTGTGTTTGTGTGTGTGTGTGTGTGTGTGTGTGTAAGTGTGTGTGTGTGTGTGTGTGTGTGTGTGTGTGTGAGTGTCGTGGAGTTTGTGTTCATTTGAGTGTGAAGGAGGTTTTTGTACGACGCTTTCACTAGAATGAAACACTGTGGTGGACTTTTGGTGGAGGAACTAAACTGACGATCAGAAGTAAGTCTTTCTTAAATGATCTAATATAAATATATAATGTGTGTGTGTTTAAATAGAGGTTTAATGTTATTTGATAACATTTGGCAACAATATTATTCATTTCTTTAAATAGATTTTACTAAGAAGCTCTAATTAGATTTCACATCTTATTTATAGTCAAGTTTTATTTATTTATAAAAACATAAAAAATTTATTTATTAAATCTGTGCATCCTCTATTTGCGTATCCTGTGCGCTTTTGTCATTGGCGGAGCAGTCGGTCAATCCCACCTTTCCAGTAAATACGACTTGTGATTGGACTGTACGTCAGCAGACAGCAAAGCATTGGCCAAGAGCAGAAGGCCCTCCCTCCAGGCTTTTTTTTTTATTTGCGAGGTTTCATTTTCGCTCAGTCTGAGTTTCAGAGTTTCAGAGCAGAGCTGCGTGACAACGCTGCCACAAATCACGTGAGACGCGAGCTCGCAACCGTGTGGGCGTATCTCCGCAAAGTGGGTGTTGTAAACTCAGCTCTGAAAAAATAGTCTGCAATAGGAGTGCAAATGTAATGCAATGTAATAAGTTTCGCCCTTTCGAACCTCAGTTTTCAGAGTTTGAAAACTTTTTTTCACACATTCGCACACCAGTTTTCAGATCACTATTTACAAGGTTTCAAACCTGGAAAACAATCTAATACAGTGGGAGAACAGTGACAAATTTGAATCTCTGAAAAATTATTTGCGCAACATCGTAAAAAAATGTTGCAGTTCTGAAGAAGGAAATCTCAAAAACAACATAATGTTTGCAGAGATATTTTTATTTTCTTTACATTTTGCAAGCTTGCAAATCTTATTTTTCGATCTTGCAAAACTTTTTTTTTGTAAGATTTTGAGTTTTCGAACACTTAGTTTCAACCTTTCAGACCTGTATTTTCAGTTTTGAATCATGGCAGCATTTAAATCCCATAGATTTGACTCCTGACTCAGTTGTGAGCTCATGTGTAGTTCTGTGTTTGGTCTCTGTGTGTCAGTAGTGAGTGATAGTGTTTGAGCAGCTGCAGCATCAGTTCAGTCACTGTGACTCTGACTGACACAGGTTTTTGTACCACGCTTTATCACTGTGTGAACACTGGACCACTGTGGTAACTCTGACAGTAATAATGTCCAGCATCTTCAGTCTGGACTCCACTGATGGTCAGAGTGAAATCACTGTTAGATCCACTGCCACTGAATCTAGATGGAGTTCCTGACTTAAGGCGGTTAGCCCAGTAAATCAGGAGTTTAGGAGCTTCTCCAGGTTTCTGTAAGTACCAAAATAAATAATCATCCCCTGCACCATCCCTGTACACATCAGTGCTGGTTTTACAGCTGATCGTCACTGTTTCTCCTGGTTGAGCTGCTGTCGTTGAGGGACTCTGAGTGACGCTGATCTGTCCTCTACACTCTGAAACACACAACAAGAAGAAAATCAACTCAAAACTTTGACAATATACTTGAAGAAATGAATTGATATCAAACTTGTGCTGCACAAACCTTGAGCAAACGCTGTGAGAGTCCAGATGAAGATGATGATGAAGGTCATGTTGATGAAGATTGTTGTGTGTGTCAGTGATGAAGTGTTAAACTCACAGCACTATAAACACTCTCAGAGCACTGAAGCATCTGATCAATATGCAAATGAACTGATCCTGTATTTAAATGAGCTTCTAAATGATGTTTGCTCATTCATTTCATCCTGTCAAGCATTGTATCTGTAGATCATGCTGTCTAATCCTATCTTTTTCTTTTTTACAATTATTTTGACTGGTTATCTTCTGTCGGTTTATTACAGGATTGGACTATGATTATGGATTTACTAATAACTTTAAACATTTTGATTATCCAATGTTTTTGTACATCAATTAAACATGTTTTTCAGCTCAGTTGGTTTGAGGGATCTTAAGAAACATCACTATAGACAGCAGCGATGCATACTGGCTTTTATGATGCATTGTGGGAATGTTTTGAGCATGAGCGTGATGTCATCCCTGAGTAGTGCACTGACTAGTGAACTAAGGAGCTGATTGAGACACACTCTTACTGACTGACTCACATGTGAACATTTTCATGCTCAAATCATGGTTTATCAATAAGTGTGAACTTAAAAAAAGCATAAAATTTACAACCAACTTAAACCACATGAAAAAATCCCTGATGGTGTAAAATGTGTAAAGATTAAATATTTAAATAAATAGTGATAAATGTCTATTTAAAATAAATCAAAAATGTCAGTAGCATTACAATTTAGTCTCATGGACATATTTTTGTATTTTATGGCTGTTGATTTGATTGTAAAGATGAAGGTTGACACGACTGAAAAGGACAAATTAAAGTCTCGATATTTAGGTGCATTCGACTTCACACAGCGCTGCGCAAACCGATCGCAATCTGTCTTGAAGCAGTGCATGCCGGTTAGAAATTTTGTCCAACTTGAGACGGCGTCGACGCCACATGACTGTCACGTGTGGCATCAAAGTACCGTGAGAATGTTTAAAGAGCAGTCGGCTGATTCAGCCACCGCGGTTTCTCCAGACTGACTGCAGGAGCGCTGATGCTGACACAGCTGCTTCACGATTGGCCAGATTCACCACATGACAATGATCATGTGTGTTCGGTGTTTATACAACATTTGCTATTCCAATAATGGCCACAAATCTGTGTTCTTAGAATGGTAAAAGCTTTTTAATGTAGTCGCCTGTTGTATTGAGTCACGTTTATCATACAACAAAGATAAAAGTATATATACCCCACTGTATTAGTATTTAAATAGTATTATTATGTTGAACTTTATTCTTGAAAATATGGCACTGTGTTAAGCAGTATAAAAAAAGTGTGTGGGCCGGATCTGGGCCGAAACTGCTTACTGTCTGGGCAATGACTTGCAGACAGCGTTTATTTTGCACGAAGTCACCTCATGAACTGATATTGGACAGGCTTCTGAGGCAGAGTAATCGTATACAGCATGATCTACAGCTAAATATAGAAAGTTTGGTGATGACTAAGTGGATATTTCGTTTAAAACGTACACTGAAAAAATAAAAAATAAAAATAGGGCCTGCTATTTTCACCTGCTGGAGAGAACACTCTTTGCTGCTTTGACTGCAGGGGCCCTGCTGTTCACCCTCGTTACTCAAAGTAAAGAGGGGCCTGCTGTTCTTTCCCTCCTTTTGAGGGGAGAATACCCCTCTGTTAGCCAGTAGGAATAGCTCAGTAACATTATCTTTTCTCTTTTGCAGGAATGGAACAAGGTTGGTTTTGGGGGGTTCTTCTTCAGGCAGTCATACCTCTCATTATGTTTGGGGGGTTAATGTTTAAGCTCTTGTATGTTCAGTTAATTTGGGAGCAAGAACCCCCATGAGGAACCATACCGCCAAAGATAAATTGTGTTTAATAAACTCAGGTAACTTGCCAAAGTGGTCCTTTCTGAAATGGAGCGCAGCGTTAGTTCAGTCAGGCCACGGAGGCATATGCTGTGTCCAGCTGATGCGGTCAGCTGTCAAATCGCTCCAATCACCACCTCTCTCCTATTAGACACGGGACATATATTTACGTGGCACCACTGCTCGGTAAGTATGCTCAACAGCTCGCAACCCTCCCTCCCTCCCCATTATAAGCATGAGCACATTACTGCACTGAGAGACACTCATCCTTATAACCAGAATACAGGATAGACACCCCAGTGCCACATCTACACGATTACCACTGTTTGCTTTTAAAGACATTATTAAGAGTCTTAATTGTCATGTATTTCCACGCTGATGGTTCTGGGGGATTCATGTTTAAGCTCTTAATTAATTAATTAATTTGGGAGCAAGAACCCCCATAGGGAACCATACGGCCAAAGATAAATTGTGTTCAATAAACTCAAGTAACTTACCAAAGTGGTTCCTGCCTGAAATGCCCTATATGTCCATATGTTAATAATATCTATGTGATGATTTTTTTTTTCGTGGTATATGTAGCAGCCATATATGTGAATTTATGCAATTTTATTAAAACAAGATATAGACAAAATTTATATATGTATATATATAAAATACATGTCTATCTTGCTTATATAATATCTATATGTACAAGTTTTTATAATGGATATGCATGTAAATTGATATATACGTCCAAAATATTTTTTTTACATACTGTACATAAATATACATATGTGTATGGAAATTTTATAAATGCACTTGTATATATTACATTTGTGTAAGAAAGATCACAATCATTTCAACAGTAGTGTAATAAATCAGCAGAGACATTGTTTGATCTTTATGTGAAGCATTTGCTGAACCGACCTGAAAGAGAGTTTCAGATCCTCCTTTGAGCAGCTGCAGCATCAGTTCAGTCACTGTGACTCTGACTGACACAGGTTTTTGTACCACGCTTTATCACTGTGTGAACACACGATCACCCACACAATTATTACTAGAATCTGTTCTGCAGTGAAAACTCTGACAGTAATAATGTCCAGCATCTTCAGTCTGGACTCCACTGATGGTCAGAGTGAAATCACTGTTAGATCCACTGCCACTGAATCTAGATGGAGTTCCTGTGTAGAGATCTTTTACTCGATAAATCAGGAGTTTAGGAGCTTCTCCAGGTTTCTGTAAGTACCAGAATAAATAAACCCCCCAACTATTACTGAGCACATCTTTGCTGGTTTTGCAGCTGATCGTCACTGTTTCTCCTGGTTGTGCTGCTGCTGTTGAGGGACTCTGAGTGACGCTGATCTGTCCTCTACACTCTGAAACACACAACAAGAAGAAAATCAACTCAAAACTTTGACAATATACTTGAAGAAATGAATTGATATCAAACTTGTGCTGCACAAACCTTGAGCAAACGCTGTGAGAGTCCAGATGAAGATGATGATGAAGGTCATGTTGATGAAGATTGTTGTGTGTGTCAGTGATGAAGTGTTAAACTCACAGCACTATAAACACTCTCAGAGCACTGAAGCATCTGATCAATATGCAAACACACTCACATCATTTACCTGAAGACAGCAGTATCTTTGCTCACAGATTTAGAA
>NC_081796.1:25742493-25872493 GCF_963082965.1 Carassius carassius
AGCCCAGTAAATCAGGAGTTTAGGAGCTTCTCCAGGTTTCTGTAAGTACCAGGATAAATAATCATCAGAACCATCATTGTACACATCAGTGCTGGTTTTGCAGCTGATCTTCACTGTTTCTCCTGGTTGAGCTGCTGCTGTTGAGGGACTCTGAGTGACGCTGATCTGTCCTCTACACTCTGAAACACACAACAAGAAGAAAATCAACTCAAAACTTTGACAATATACTTGAAGAAATGAATTGATATCAAACTTGTGCTGCACAAACCTTGAGCAAACGCTGTGAGAGTCCAGATGAAGATGATGATGAAGGTCATGTTGATGAAGATTGTTGTGTGTGTCAGTGATGAAGTGTTAAACTCACAGCACTATAAACACTCTCAGAGCACTGAAGCATCTGATCAATATGCAAACACACTCACATCATTTACCTGAAGACAGTCACTCATTAACAGACACAGAATACAATTACTAAATTAATCTTTCAATATTCGATCTTCTCATAGCTACGCTGTTGTATGAGATCATTTACTTCTGAATAAATCTTCAAAATAATCTTTCGTATATTATCCTGAATGATTCTTGGATAGAAAGATGACTTTTATGTCAAATCCATGGATGTCCTGCAGGTTTTTACAGACTTGAGGATCATCACACACGTGTCTCTTTAGTAATAATGCAGACTGTATAAAGCAGATGAAGTAAATGAATGATATTTTCTGCTGTGAGTCTCTGTGTTTGTTGGAGACTCAGTTGATGTGTGTTTGTTCAGTTAGTGAAGCGTTCAGCAGGTTTTTGTTCAGGTGCTCTATAAGTTTGTATCACTGTGGTACACTTTTGCCACTTATTAATACAACAACTGACTGTTAAACACTTTGCTGCTCTATAGAAGTAGATGCACTTTTACACTTATTTATATTATGCCATTTTATTTTTAGTTCACATTGAATGTTTGGCAGGCAACATTTAAACCGGTTTCACTTTATATTTGTTCCCTTTAACATGTTCTGTTGCCTATAAGTCATGTTGCACCTACATTTCTACAATCGCTCATCAGAGTATTAGTGAATTATTAGTAGAGTATTAGGGTTAGAATAAGTTGACGTTCTTGCAAAGTTACTTCTATTCAGTAAAATATCTGTTGGGAGACCATGATAATAAAGAGTTAGCATATATTAAGCAGAAAGTCTTCTAATACTCTGCTGAGAGTTAGTAGAAGTGCAACTTTAATTATTGTCAGCAGAATGATCAAAATAAAGTGTTACCTAAAAACCATATGTTTTTCTTTGTCACTGCATCTTTGTATTTTTATCCAGTAAACTATAATAATTTCTGTTATTTCCTAATAACTTGATTTTATGAGTTTTCATAGATTCAGCTCTATTTTTTCATTGATAATTAAATTCTAAACGTTATAAAGTTACACTGAAATCAAATTTATATTAGTTTGTCGTTTTGACACCACTTCGACAGACAGGAATTATACTAAACTTTTCAGTGTGTTGATTTCTCAGAAAAGCCTGTGGATATTTTTAAATGGGAAATTCTTGTAACCTAATACTATTTTTCTTTGTTAATACTTGACATGTTAATAATTGATAAGATGAAAATTATATTTTCTATTTTTTAAAACAAACTTTTGTATCCAATACTCTCTGACTGCTATGAAAGTATTCAATGAATTCCTGCAGTAATTATGATTATTCACATCTGATTTTTAATAGTAACTAGTAAAGTGACTAGTAAGTCGATAATGAAAATGAATTTTCAATTCAATATATTTCACCAAACTTTCATTGCTTTGCTGATCACAGGTTTTGTAATAATTCATTCAGGTGACTAGAAGTTTAATGCTGCAAAAATGACTAATAAAACTATCACTGTATTTATCGTTCATATATATGTTTTTCTGAAGCTGAAATTAGAGAAATGCTTTCTTCTTGATTGAGGTGACTCTTGCGTGTTTGTCAGGCTTCACTCGTCCTAAAGTGAGCGTCCTGCCGCTCTCCAGTGCAGAGATCTCCTCAAAGAAGACAGCGACACTGGTGTGTGTGGCCAGCGAGGGCTTCCCGTCAGACTGGAGCCTGAGCTGAAGGTGGACGGGAGCAGCAGGTCTCAGGAGAGCAGCGCTGGGCTCCTGGAGAAGGACGGTCTGTACAGCTGGAGCAGCAGCCTGACTCTCTCTGAGCAGGAGTGGATGGAGAGCGTCTCAGTGAGCTGTGAGGCCACACGGAGCGGCCAGCCTGCGCTCACTGGACACGTGACGAGACAGCAGTGTTCAGAGTAGATCTGCTGCTCTTTTCACTCGTGTCTCACACCGAGACTAACAGCACATGAGCGACTCCTTCATTCTCCACATCCAGCTTCAGTCGCTCGCATCTGCATCTGCTCGGCTTTGTGTGCTTCATACCAGACTATGTGTGTACTTTATTACTCAGTTATGATGTTATTAAAATGCAGTACATTGTAGATTTATGTCTTTGAGTCGTTTTGTGTAATTTGTGTTTCAGTTCTTTCATTGGAATATTTTATAAATAAACTTCACTCAGTGAACCATGAAAACACCTGCAGATTCATGATGAAACAAGAACATGAACATTACCAACCTCACAGATAAAATCGTAGATAACTTTAATAAAGATAAAGTAGATTTAAGTATTTATTGTGTTAAAAACTAAATTTAGTGCTTTATATTTCATTCAGTATTTATAAACATGTGCTCTGTTGAGTGAGTGATAGTGTTTGAGCAGCTGCAGCATCAGTTCAGTCACTGTGACTCTGACTGACACAGGTTTTTGTACCACGCTTTATCACTGTGTGAACACAAGATCACCCACACAATCACCATCAGAATCTGTTCTGCAGTGAAAACTCTGACAGTAATAATGTCCAGCATCTTCAGTCTGGACTCCACTGATGGTCAGAGTGAAATCACTGTTAGATCCACTGCCACTGAATCTAGATGGAGTTCCTGACTGGAGAGTGTTTGCAGCATAAATCAGGAGTTTAGGAGCTTCTCCAGGTTTCTGTAAGTACCAGGATAAAGGCTGAACACTCCAACCCTGGTAAACTTCAGGACTGGTTTTACAGGACATGGTAACTTTGTCTCCTGGTTGAACAGGTTTCACTGCAGGCGTCTGAGTGACTGTCACTCCAGCTGCTGATTCTACTTCAAGAAAAATGAACAAACATTCAGAATTCAGTATTTGTTGAAGGACAGTATTTCTGGCACAGATGGTCAGTTACAATAGAGTATGTTTATCTCCTCACCTGTGAAACAGTAGCTCGTGAAGATCCAGATGAAGATGGTGATGAAGCTCATGGTTGCTGTTGTTCAGATTCTCAAACTCACAGAGTTATAAAACCTCCTGAAGCTTGTGCTGAAATGCAAATCATCTCTATGTAAATCTGTGTACGGCTTACAGCAGATGATGCACATAAATCATCTTTTCTCGTGTTATACAACAAGCGCAATCTTACACTGGAACATTTCTTAACATAATTAGATATTAATTGTTTATTTTATTTTATGACCTTTGGAGACAATCTAATAATTAAAATGTCTTTTAGGATTTCCAGTGTGGTTGGATGCATTGATGCATATTCCTATCATCGCTTTCTGATGATTACTGTATGGAATGAAAGGATGCCAAATGGAAGAGCAGTGTGAGATATACGCTGTTAAATAAACACAAACTATTCAGTTTATTTGGTCATCTTTAATTTGATCTACAAATACAAAAGCAACAAATAATACTTTTCCCTGTTTGATTTTAATATTGGTATTGTGGCCATCTCTTCATCTGTCATTTCATGAGTCTCTTTCTTCTTGCTGTTGGTTTCTGAATAGAAGTCAAATGCTTCTTTAACCTAATTAAGAAATGTAGCATGTTGAATTAGAGAACATGTAATTATGTGAAAAAGCATTAAGACTATGTGGGAAAAGCTGCTGCACACTGAAATAGATATACACTGAATGATATTTATCAAATGTCAAATGTTTGTAAAGACATGTAACGTAAGCCTACACCCATTTAATGCTTGAAGCTTTATCCCGTTGAATTATGTTTTTGTTAAATGTTTTTCTGCTGCCATATTATTTATTTTTTTTGCCAGTGGGAAACCATGAAAAGGAAAATTAGTTTAATAAATTACTTTTCTGCCAGTTTTAACCTCTGATAACATTGACTGCATCTGAAATGGCATAATTCTCTACTATATAGTACGGAAAAAGCAGTAGGTGAGGTTTTTTTTTATAGCTCCGAACATATGTTCATTAATGACGTCATCAGCGACTAGTCGACTTCGACTCGACTTTCATCACATAAAGGTCGACTTTAAAAAAATCACTAGTCGTTCAACCCCTAGTACTTATTGAAACTACAGTTTTTTACAATCGCTATGACAGTTTTTTCAATACCTTTAACACGTTTCCTAAAATCTTAACAAAGTTAGCACAACATCTGTCTTTGTAGGCTATACAATTAACACATTTCTTATTGCTTTGATACAAAATGCATACAGTTAACACCAATTTAAAATGCTTGAACTTCTTTTACACACAAGCTCAACCAAGAACAAAACAATGTAATTTTAGTCAAATTTACCAATGCTTTCACACTGTATGTCAGAACAGATAACACATGTTCTAAACATATAGGCTAAAGTCAAAGTGTACAGCTGTTCATATTGTGAATTGAAACAAATATATTCCCTGTATTTTATTCCATTGCTAATGTGAAACAGCTTATTGCAGTTATGCGAATATATAAATCACAGCTGATTCCCATCTAGGAACCACACTCAGGTGTTGAGGTTTTTTCAATCGCATGATCATTCTGTATACAGTAAAAGAGGACCTATCTGGGCTGATCTTGTGTGGAAAAGTGCACTCCTGCCTAAATGTGAGATTTTAGAAGATTTGTACCAAAGACTGGTGCCAGAGAAAGGGGACAGATGGGAGACCACTTGCCAATATACTGTATGTGATCACATGGAACAATGTGCGTTCCACCATTCCCAGAACAGACAGTCAATAATGTCTCTTTTCCTTGGCCCTTACTCCCTTTTCCTCAACCCCACTGAGGGAGATGCCAGGATACAATGCATGCTGCATGCCAAGGCATTACAGCCGAACAATACCAGAAGTAGATAATGCATACTAAAAGATACTTCCCCAGATCCCTTGCCAGAGAAGATATCAGGTGTGATGTGGATGAGAACATGTGGCCAAACTTAGAAGTTTAGGCAAATTATTAGATCACATTTATTTATTTACTTTTTATTCTACTGTGGATTTTTGTTCTGTAAATTTTGTATTTTCACATAATGACATAAATTATAAATAAATGACAGCTATATTGCATTTTTTTGTCTTGTATTTTTTATGTCCTGTTGCAAATAAAGTCTTTACTGCAGCAATTCTGTGTCTGTATTTTTTTCTATGATCAATACAATATACTGTCTATTGTATAAGAGCAGACTGACACATAAAATAATGCAGTTTCAGTAGTGAGTGATAGTGTTTGAGCAGCTGCAGCATCAGTTCAGTCACTGTGACTCTGACTGACACAGGTTTTTGTACCACGCTTTATCACTGTGTGAACACATTACCACTGTGGTAACTCTGACAGTAATAATGTCCAGCATCTTCAGTCTGGACTCCACTGATGGTCAGAGTGAAATTAGTCCCACCTGATGCTCCATTCCCACTGAATCGACTGAAACTCTCATCATAGAGATCATTTACCAAATAAATGATGAGTTTAGGAGCTTCTCCAGGTTTCTGCTGATACCAAGCTAATCCCCAGCCAGTTATTCCAGGATCAGTTTTACACTCTATAGTGGCGTCTTGTCGTTCAGAAACAGTCACAGCTTCAGGCTGAGTCACAGTGATTCCTCTGGATGCTGCTGACAACAACATTATATGTGTTCAATCAAATCAAATCAACATTAAAGAGTCAAAAATGAGCATCTTTGACTTCTGTTACCTGGAATAAAAGCTGCCAGAATCCAGATGAAGCTGCTGAAGAGATTCATTGTGTTTGTTGGTTTTGTACCGTGGTAAACAGCAGTGTGTTATAAAGTGTTGAGTCTGAACGCTATAAACACTCGGAGCGCTGAAGCATGTGCTGATGCAAAGTGACTCTCTGTGGAAAAACCCTCCTGGAGGAAAACAGACATGAACATCCCCACATGCAGATGAAACCTGAGCCTCTAAACCTGTTTTAGTCTCATGATCCAGTGGTGTGTGTTTTCACTTCTTTAGAAATCTGGAAATCATGTCTTTTTCATTCTGTGTGAGTCTCTGGTTCAGACTGCAGGTTTCTCTTGATTCAGTGACAGAGCTGAAACATTCAGAGAAACAAGTGTGTCACTGTGAACTCAGTGTGAGGGCAAAGGTCATTTCAGAGGTCAAAGGTCATCAAAACTTATTAAAACTGCTTTGACAAATATATGATCTCTTAAAAACCCAAATGAAGATGTGTAAAGAAAATGTATCAATACAGAGATTTTCATCACTTTAGTCCAATAATCCATGACTGCTGTTGAGTCTCATATCAGTGTGTGTGTGTGTGTGTGTGTGTGTGTGTTTGTGTGTGTGTGTGAGTGTGTGTGAGTGTGTTTGTGTGAGTGTGTGTTAGTGTGAGTGTGTGTGTGTGAGTGTGTGTGTGAGTGTGTGTGTGTGTTTGTGTGTGTGAGTGTGTGTGTGTGTGTGTGTGTGTGAATGTGTGTGTGTGTGTGTGTGAGTGTGTGTGTGTGTCGTGGAGTTTGTGTTCATTTGAGTGTGAAGGAGGTTTTTGTACGACGCTTTCACTAGAATGAAACACTGTGGTACACTTTTGGTGGAGGAACTAAACTGACGATCAGAAGTAAGTCTTTCTTAAATGATCTAATATAAATATATAATGTGTGTGTGTTTTAAATAGAGGTTTAATGTTATTTGATAATATTTGGCAACAATATTCTTAATTTATTACAAATAATTTTACTAACAAGCTCTACTTACATTTCCCATCATATTTATAGTTAAGTTTTCTTCTATTTTTTTGATTGATTGCATCAGTTTTTGCATTTTAATTATTTAATTTTGTCTACAATGTTAAGTCATATTTGGTGATAGTTCATATTTGTACATTTTAAACCATAGTTCATATGTGTACTTAATGTTTTAAATTAGTATTTTTACACCTGATGTCTGCTAACATTTCAATATATTTTAATTAATGCCTTTTTATGATTTTTCAATTGTTTCTTAATATATTTCAGTTGGTGCATGACATAAAAGCTGAATAATGTAGACAGAATATAATCTAATTGCTGTCAATGTGAGTCAAAAAGACATTCAGTTGATAAACAAGTTAAAATAAATGATTTAAACTATTACGTTTATGTATAGTTGTTTATAAGAAAATGTCCTGAATGAGGATTGTTTTCAAATGAATAATATATTGAAGTAAACAATTATAAAAATATCACAATAGAATTATCAGAGATGTTTTATAAAATCAGTTTAAACATTTTACTTATTTCAGAAAGTAACAAATTAGCATTTTACTGTACATCACGTTTACTTTAGAGAAGTGATATATTTATGAATACAGTATACAGTATCTTAGACTTGATCGCTGTTAAAAATATGTAAAATTTACAGTAAAAATAAAAGCAGTGTTTGCCAGACGTCTTATTCTTCACTTCCAAAAATGTAACAGTGTTGTACTGTAAAATTACATGAAATGTCCAGTTAGATTTATTAAAGTTTTTCACTGTGTATAGTAAAATAACTTACAGTGAACTGATGAACAGGTTTCCACCGTAGCGTTTTTACAGTCTTGTACCATTAAAATAACTTTTTTTTATTGTAATAATAGTAAATATTAATTCTTCTAATGGAGAATCATTTTAATCTTCATTCGTGATATTTGTTTTATATGAATGAAAGAAAATGATTAACTACACAAACAAACTATTTGTGATTTTCACAGTGAAGACTGTAGCTGCAGATGTGAATAACTGTGTGTGTGTGTGTGTGCGCGTGTGTGTGTGTGTGTGTGTGTGTGTGTGTGTTGTGTGTGTGTGTCTGTGTGTGTCTCTATGTGTGTGTTGCAGCTGGTCCCGCAGTGAAGCCCTCCGTGTCTCTGCTGCCTCCCTCTTCTCTGCAGATCTCTGGAGACTCAGCCGCACTGCTCTGTCTGCTCAGCTCTTACTCTCCACAGGGGGCGCAGGTGAGCTGGACGCTGGACGGGTCAGAGGTCACCGAGGGGGTTCAGACCAGCGCAGAGAGCGAGCGGGACGGACGCTACAGCCGCAGCAGCGTCCTGAGCCTCAGCAAAGCACGCTGGGAAGCCGGCGAGCGCTTCGTCTGCAGAGTAACACATGACGGAGCTGCTCAGGAGACCACGTTCCTCAAGAGCTCCGAGTGCTGATGTTTCTCCAGTGAAGAGCAGCAGGATTCACAGCAGTCTCCTGATTTACAGCTCAATACTCAAGCAGTCTTTCAATGTGCTGCCATTGCTGTTCATTCAATAAAGCTTCTGAACGCCTTACATTTGTGTCCGACTGCATCATTGATCAGTGTGTCCTTCCTTCAGAGTCCTTCACTAAAGTTTCAGCTGCTGTTGATGGATTGTAATAGTTGAGAACAGCTGTGTTTAGCAGTAAATGTGAACTGAAGCTCTTGGGGTTTGAACATGGTCTCTGGAGACGGAGCTGCTCTATTCTGAGATCATCAGAATCACTAAAGCTGTCAATGCAAATCTGATTTTCAGCTCAAACTCACAGTTTCTCTGTTTGATCGGTTAAACGCTCTGAACTGGAACAGTTTCACTTCTGCTCATCAGAAATGAGTTATGAGTAAGAAATTCATCATCAGCTTGAGATGAATAAGCTACTTGAGAAACTGTTCAAGATCATCTTTTTCATTGCTGGTGATAAATAATGACTTTACTATATGATTAAATATGTGAGTAATATAATTTATAATCTAAGAAAAAAACAAAAACTACACTGGACCTGAGAAATATGGTTACTTTTTGTATATATCAGTTTGAACACTGTAATTTCGCTTATTGTAGTTGAGTCAAACCATCTGTCACAGGACAGATCACAGTCTGATAGAGCTGATTTGACTCCTGACTCAGTTGTGAGCTCATGTGTAGTTCTGTGTTTGGTCTCTGTGTGTCAGTAGTGAGTGATAGTGTTTGAGCAGCTGCAGCATCAGTTCAGTCACTGTGACTCTGACTGACACAGGTTTTTGTACCACGCTTTATCACTGTGTGAACACACCACCACTGTGTGCACTCTGACAGTAATAATGTCCAGCATCTTCAGTCTGGACTCCACTGATGGTCAGAGTGAAATCACTGTTAGATCCACTGCCACTGAATCTAGATGGACTTCCTGACTCAAGCTTTTTTACATAACGAATCAGGAGTTTAGGAGCTTCTCCAGGTTTCTGTAAGTACCAGAATAAACCTTCATCTCCATCATCCCATCTGTACACATCAGAGCTGGTTTTGCAGCTGATCTTCACTGTTTCTCCTGGTTGAGCTGCTGCTGTTGAGGGACTCTGAGTGACGCTGATCTGTCCTCTACACTCTGAAACACACAACAAGAAGAAAATCAACTCAAAACTTTGACAATATACTTGAAGAAATGAATTGATATCAAACTTGTGCTGCACAAACCTTGAGCAAACGCTGTGAGAGTCCAGATGAAGATGATGATGAAGGTCATGTTGATGAAGATTGTTGTGTGTGTCAGTGATGAAGTGTTAAACTCACAGCACTATAAACACTCTCAGAGCACTGAAGCATCTGATCAATATGCAAATGAACCGATCCTGTATTTAAATGAGCTTCTAAATGAAGTTTGCTCATTCATTTCATCCTGTCAAGCATTGTATCTGCACATCACACTGTTTCATCTTTGTTTTTTGCAATTATTTTGACTGGTTATCATCTGTCAGTTTATTACAGGATTGGAATATTATTATGGATTTATCAATGGCTTTAAACATTTTGATTATTGAAGGTTTTTGTACATGAATTAAACATGTTTTTCAGCTCAGTTGGTTTGAGGGATCTTAAGAAACATCACTATAGACAGCAGCGATGCATACTGGGTTTTATGGTGCATTGTGGGAATGTTTTGAGCATGAGCGTGATGTCATCCCTGAGTAGTGCACTGACTAGTGAACTAAGGAGCTGATTGAGACACACTCTTACTGACTGACTCACATGTGAACATTTTCATGCTCAAATCATGGTTTATCAATTAGTGTGAACTTAAAAAAAATGCATAAAATTTACAACCAATTCCAACCAATGTTTAAATAAATAGATCTAAATATCTATTTTTAAAAATCCAAAAGTTTTGCCTTTTATGCCTCTTGCTTTGTACTTTTGTTCTGATTTTAATGATGAAGGTTGACACGACTAAAAAGAACAAATTAAAATCATTCAGGTCCAGAGACATTTTTTGAGGTTTCAGCATCATTCCTCCAGTCTTCAGTGTCACATGATCTTCAGAAATCATTCCAATATGCTGATTTACTGCTCAAGAAACATTTCTGCTTTCTTTCAAAAGACAAAAAATATCAGAGTCAGAGAAGCTTTGTTATCATTTCAGCTCTATACAGCTTGTATATAGTGAAACGGAACAGCGTTTCTCCAGGACAACATTAACTCAACTTAACTACAAAACTCACATTGTACTGAGCAAAAGACTATACATAATTAAACATTATTAAATAATCTAACATAATACTAAAACTGGGAAAAAAAGTAAAAAAAAAAAGTAAAAAGTTGACCATAAAACAAAGTAGAGACTACATAAAGTGCGTATGTGCATGCCTGAATGAGCAGTGCAACAGCCTGGGACATTACAATATATATATATATATATACATAGAACAGGTGACAATATTAATAGATAAGGCACGATATTTGAGGTAGATTTTATGCAAATGTGTGGACGTGCAAAGTATGCAGTTGTGTTTCAAGTGTTTGTAATTCAGGTATTTATGAGATGTTTATGTGTGAGTGTATTTTTCAGGTCAGTTGACATGGAGTTGAGGAGTCTGATGACTCGAGGGAAGAAACTGTCCTGCAATCTGACTGTGATGGTCCGAATGCTTCTATACCTTCTTCCGGATGGCAGAAGGGTGAAGAGCTGGTGTGAGGGGTGTGTGGGGTCGCTAGCAATCGTACTGGCTTTTCGAATGCAGTGAGTGGTGTAAATGTCTGTGATAGAGGGGAGAGACTCCAATTATCTTTTCAGCTGTCTCTACGATCCACTGCAGGATCTTGTGATCTGTGATGGTTCAATTCCCAAACCAGGTAATGATGCCGGTTGCTCAGATTACTCTCCACAGTCCTTCTTTAAATGTGTTGACGATGGGAGATTTGCATTCTTCGGTCTGCATAAAAAGTAAAGACGCTGCTGAGCTTTCTTTGCTATGGAGCTGGTGTTGAGAGATCTGGTGAGGTTCTCCGTCAGATGAACACCAAGGAATTTGGTGCTCTTTATGATCTCCAGAGAGGAGCCGTCGATGTTCAGAGGAGAGTGGTTGGTATGTGATCTCCTAAAGATCTCTTTTAATACCCATATGGAAATATAATATGATGTATATTGCTCTATATTAAAAGTGATATTTCCATATGTTACCCATAAGGTGATGCAGAATTTCCACATATATATATTCTCTGGATAGATGAAGATATAACTTAATAAGCTCTATATGTCTATAAGTTAATAATATCTATGTGATATCTATCTGTGATAACTGTATGTAAATATATGCAATTTTATTAAAACAACATATAGACAAAATATCTATCTATCTATCTATCTATCTATCTATCTATATATATATATATATATATATATATATATATATATATATATATATATACGTTTTTATAATGGATATGCATGTAAATTGACATATACAGTATGTCCAAAAGTGTTATACATAAACATACATACAGTATGTGGAATTTTTTTTTTTTACAGTCGATGGAGAAACTCTGACACACAATATGAGGGTTTTAGGATCATAAATCAGCAGAGATACTGTCTGATCTTTATGTGAAGCATTTGCTGAACCGACCTGAAAGAGACAGTTTGAAGAACTGTGAAACAAGGTTTACATATCATTCATGTCAGATTATATTACTGATTTGAAATATGTTACTGAACTGAGTTTCTGTGCTGAATTTAAGTATCCTAGAGTTTTGTCATTCATCATTCATTATAGCAGCTGTATCTGTGTGACTGAAAACAGCTGCATGTGTTTGTGAGACAGATGTTGAGCTTCAATCTCCATCATGTGATGGATCTATAAGAGCACAATGAATCAAATCAAAACCTCGAAGCTGTGCAGATTCAATCAGTCCAGTTTCCAGCATTTCTCTTCTCCCTACAGAGAGTCAGAATATGAGGAGAAAGAGCAAAAACAACAGAGTTTCAGATCCTCCTTTGAGCAGCTGCAGCATCAGTTCAGTCACTGTGACTCTGACTGACACAGGTTTTTGTACCACGCTTTATCACTGTGTGAACACAAAGTCACCCACACAATAACCATCAGAATCTGTTCTGCAGTGGTAACTCTGACAGTAATAATGTCCAGCATCTTCAGTCTGGACTCCACTGATGGTCAGAGTGAAATCACTGTTAGATCCACTGCCACTGAATCTAGATGGAGTTCCTGACTCAAGAGTGTTTGCAGCATAAATCAGGAGTTTAGGAGCTTCTCCAGGTTTCTGTAAGTACCAAGCTAAATAATCATCAGAACCATCATTGTACACATCTGTGCTGGTTTTACAGCTGATCTTCACTGTTTCTCCTGGTTGAGCTGCTGTCGTTGAGGGACTCTGAGTGACGCTGATCTGTCCTCTACACTCTGAAACACACAACAAGAAGAAAATCAACTCAAAACTTTGACAATATACTTGAAGAAATGAATTGATATCAAACTTGTGCTGCACAAACCTTGAGCAAACGCTGTGAGAGTCCAGATGAAGATGATGATGAAGGTCATGTTGATGAAGATTGTTGTGTGTGTCAGTGATGAAGTGTTAAACTCACAGCACTATAAACACTCTCAGAGCACTGAAGCATCTGATCAATATGCAAACACACTCACATCATTTACCTGAAGACAGTCACTCATTAACAGACACAAAATACAGTTACTGAAATGAGAACAGAGTAAAAATGAATAATTCTCATAAAATTTGATCTTGTAATAGCTAAACTTTTATAAATACTATTAGATCATTCATTTGAATTAATAAGTCTGCAAGACCAACTTTATATATAGCCTATATATATAATGATAACTTTTATATTATAGGGTTAGTTCACCCAGATAGCAAATTTATGTAATTAATAACTTACCCTGATGTTGTTTCAAACCCGTAAGACCTCCGTTTATCTTCAGAACACAGTTTAAGATATTTTAGATTTAGTCCGAGAGCTCTCAGTCCCTCCATTGAAGCTGTGTGTACGGTCTACTGTCCATGTCCAGAAAGGGAAGAAAAACATCATCAAAGTAGTCCATGTGACATCAGAGGGTCAGTTAGAATTTTTTGAAGCATCGAAAATATATTTTGGTCCAAAAATAGCAAAAACGACGACTTTATTCAGCATTGTCTTCTCTTCCGTGTCTGTTGTGAGTTCAAAACAAATCCAACGTGATCTCATGAAAATACGTGTGTATTTTTACGTTAAATGTGGTTCTACCACATGTACATTTACTTACGTTTTCATGCACATAAAAACATACAACTTAGACGTATTTATAGCAGTAAAACCATAGACTGTAAAAAATATGGACAAAGCGTCTGTGACGTCACCCATAGACTTTCTGAAGAACGGGTTTGAAGCCGTTTATGGGGGGTATGGGCTGCGCCATCTTGGAAAATCTTGGGAAATCCTAACCCCGCCCACCTTCTGACGCAGCGCGCTTCACTCAGCTCGCTCTGCAAATTCGGTTATCTCTGTGTATATTTTAGGCAACGAAATATGTTATAAAACACCATACTAACTATTTTCGTTTTCATTAAAAGAAATCTTAAACATTATAGCCACACAAATGTGGTTCAGGCAACGCATATTGATTATATTCAACTACACATAACGTTTGCCTATTTATGAAAAAACTAAATATAAAACACAAACCTGCCTCTTTTAATTTTAAATATAATATAAAAATATTAAACATTTTATGGTCCAGGCAATATGTGCATTTGTACTAAACAACAGATTTCGCAGTAAACAACATTACAGATCATCTTCGTTGTATTAAAATTTAAAATGACAAAACTCAACCCAGTCTCTTTTTGTTAAATTTCAGTTTTATCAATATTAGCCATTATAAAAGTATAAGTAAAAGGTATAAGAAGCTATACAAATAAAGCAAACAATTCAGTTGAACATACAAAGTCAGCGCTCTAGTCTAACCATACATCGGTAAAGTTAAATAGCTTATAAAGTTATGAAACTTCCCCTCAGCCAAAACGATTGCCCAGGGAAAAAATTATAGATTTACGAGACCAAAAATCGCCCATTAGATATACACAAGATTAATTATATCTCATGTTTAACCACTACAGAGACGCCAGAGTCCGCGGCATTGGCGGCAAACTTTAGAAGGTCTAGCCGAGGAAAGACTGCTTCAGGCGGGGTACATGAACGCCGAGCGCCCGGTCATCGCTGGATCAACTGGATATAATTTTCATAAATCTTTAAATAAACCACAGATTTGAGCTTCAAACAACTACATTCTCGCCTGAAAACCTCTTAAAACTACATTTCATGATACAGAAACAGTAGTATTATATGTCAACTGTATTAAAAAATGGCGCTTCTTGTTGTCATTCTCCGTGGCGCTGCCTTGTCAGCTGTCAATCAAGCTGTCACTCAAAGTTAACCACACCCTTATTGTCATATATTTTATATCTAAATACGATCTAAACTAACGAGTTAGAAAAAAAATCACCCCCCTCACAGTTGTCAGGCACTCGGAAGCTATCGAAAAATACAATAAAAGTCCATGGGACCAACTTGTAAAAACATGAATTTATGCTGTGAAAACGGACATTTTAACATGGGGGCTATGGACATTTGCTCCCTTTTGGGA
This sequence comes from Carassius carassius, assembly GCF_963082965.1. Classification (NCBI taxonomy): domain Eukaryota; kingdom Metazoa; phylum Chordata; class Actinopteri; order Cypriniformes; family Cyprinidae; genus Carassius; species Carassius carassius. The sequence goes on from NC_081796.1 coordinate 25,757,639, forward strand.
CCTTCCCCTGGCGGATTTTCGATGTATTGCAGTATTTCGCACTTCCGGGTAGGCTTCATTTTTCAGATCAGAATGTTGCCGCTTGAGTAAAACGTACAAATACTTACGTGTTAGCAGCTAAAAAAACGTAAATAATCTAACGTAAAGTGTGAATTTATATGAATTCCCATGTATTAATATTAAAATCGTGGCTTTAATGATTTAAATCTGTTGTATTTACTTGTCATATCAATAAATGTTTTTATTGAATTTATTGAAAGCAGTTTACTCATCTACTTAATAGGAAATAACATTTCTGTGCATGCTGCAAACCATAGATACACAAAAGCACAGCATAAAATTACAAATCACATCCATTTTATTTGTTTGCTGTACTCCATATCTTTAGAATCCAGATGTTTGCAAGGAACATATCCATATCAATCGATCTTCATCTTCATTCTCAGCAACAGCGTCCGTCACAGTCAAAGCCCGCGCTCCTTATGATTCGAATTTGAAAATAGCGCCAGTGCGCCACAGGAACGTTACGACATGGTTTACGGCACTAATATTGAACTCTCATTGGTTCTCACATAATTCGTCACAGATTGCGACATGTCGTGTTTCAGTTGATAGACATTTGAAATCAGTACTGCTACTGCGCCAGTGCGCCTTCACGGAGAGAAGACAGATTCATAATTTCACAGATTAATAAATTAAATTCTGCTCTGAACCCTATAAAAACTATTACCTCCAGAGAGGACTGCGACTGGAACTCATTATCATTTGAACTACTTTTGGTACCACTTTTGATATTTTTTCGCAAAAAATAAATGATTAACATTATGTTTGTTTGTCTGTTATTTGTTTATTTATAACAGTAACGTTATGTAGTTTAAAGAAATGGTTATGCGTAGGTTTAGGGGTAGGTGTAAGATTAACGTTAGTGGCTCAAAATAACGTTTTAATGTTATATTTTTACTAAAATTGTGTTTTATTATGTTTTATTCTTTTAACATTCTGTATAAAATGGGTAGGTTTAGGTTTGGGTGAGGTATAGGGATCTTACATTTATTAAAAAAAAATTATAAAAAGGGAAAATATACATAAATATTTAAAAAATTAATCCGACACGCATTGAAAAGCAGCTTCATGAGCAAATTTCTATGGATAACTGACTGGTCAGAGAACATGTTCTATCTGTACGTATTTGAGGTTGTTTTTACGTAAACTTCGATACGTATCGAACCTGTAATTACGTCCAGATAATACGTAAATGACACTGTAAATACGTAAAGGCACATACGTATTGGACAGTTTTAATTTATGTCTAAATATGTACGTTTTGATTGTGAGATCAGGCTGGTTGTGAGAGAGAGTTCAAAACAAATCAGTCTGGATATCCGGTTCGCGAACGAATCATTCAGTTCACCAAATCGAACTGAATCGTTTTAAACGGTTCGCATCTCTAATACGCATTAATCGACAAATGACTTAAGCTGTTACAGAGAGTTCATAGATGGCCTCCATAGCCATAACAGGACAGAACGAGAGTTCACAGATGGCTTTCATGACAGGGCAGGATGAAGTTTCATAGATGGCCTCCATAGCCATGACAGGACAGGATAAGAGTTCAAAGACGGCCTCATAGACGTTACAGAACAGGACGAGAGTTCATGGATGGCCTCCATAACCGTGACAGGACAGGTCAAAGATTTACAGGCGTATACTACTGACACCTCTGCAGATTCTGCAGCAGTACCCTCAGTCAGGGCTTAATTTGTGCCGGAACAAGCCGGATCCGAAATCCGATCCGACACCTCATTTTGGTGGATCCCCCTCCTCCAGGGGCGGCGTTTCCATATGGCAGACAGAGAATAGCCAGATATGTGCAGTGAAAATTATGCAAAATTAATATCTCTATTATAATTGGTTATTATTATTTTAAATCACAGGGTTTTCGAAATATTTAACCAATAATAAGTATTTAAAAGGAGCTTGTAAAACTTTGTAATGCCATTGGATCCTCAAGCTCTTGCGAAACCTCGTCACTTTACACTTCTTCACTCAGATTGACATGCGCGCACAGCTGGAGGACACAGATCTACGCTTATCCGCAAAGCAAGGGTAGACAAATAACTGTTTGAATAGTACAACATTTTCTTTACTCAAACACTATGTCTGTTAAGGCTATTGTTTTGTGTGTGCTTGAAGACTGGAGAAGTAGGTTTTTTGCCATCTAGCCAAAATACTTTTGTACGTTTTAAATATCCTGCTGTGCTTAAGTGCTTAATAGTTTATATCATGAGATTTTGGCTAAGTGTATTAAACAACAAGAAAAAAACTAAGCGCCCATAGCAACAATAAACGTTATACCCTAACCTGTAAAAGGTGATGATGGCATTTAATGCGCTGCATTTGCCTCAGATGCAGACAAAACACAAAACTCTTAATTTGCCGGCCAAAGACCTTGTTAATTCCATGTGAGCTTGTTTTTATATAGCCTTATGTTAATTGCATGTGTCTGATACAACACAAGCAGTGTTGTTTAATTATTGATTTTTCTGCCTTTTCTTTCTTTCCCCCTGTATTTTAGTAGTGTGCCATGAAACTGTATTATTTGTCAAAACCCATCAGACATCATATTGTTTGTAATTGGATGCTTAAAAAAAACTATGAAAAATAACTCGTATATTATACTCGCAAGCTTTGGATGTGACTTTGAGGGCACATAATACAGTCTTCGGAGCGTGCGAGTACCAAATGACTTAAAATACTTAAAAGGTGTTCAAATTATACATTTTTGTGACAATGCAACAATTACCTGATTAGTCAAGTGACAGTTCTGTCAGCTGTCCCGATCGAAATGTGAGGCTTGTATCGCAGTGCGTGCAGGTCGCTTTAGTACAGACAAGATGCGTTAATGACTTCACGATGTTAATGACACGACATCACGTGTAAACCCATGAGAGTACTACACAAGAGCCATTGGATTGACTTCCCCCACCAGAACCAGACTGAAATTCCTAAAGTGGGGCCTTTTAACCTCTGGTCTCCACAGAAATTTTTATGTCAAGAAAATGGCACAGAAACTGTCTTTTCTACATATATGGACAAAAATGAACTCAAAAAGACTTCTAAATGAATATCAGTCCGCTTCAATCAATCGCTTAACTCCATATTCATTTATATGTAACCCACACATTTGACTTTCATGTTTATAATCACTTATTGTGTATGTCTTTTAATAACTATTGGATAGCTTAAGGATTCATATTCATGTTTCGTATGTATGTGTTCCAATCTGTTAGCTTGAAACAGTTCTGACCATCAGTTATTTGTCAAATGTATCATAATCTTGTTATAGGAATCATGTCCAAAATTATACCCTGCAAGAGCGGGAAAATTCGGACCACATGCTTGATAAGATAACATATGGTTTATGATAGTCCGAGCAAAGACGATATCTGATTGGTCAAGACAACATTTGAAGTGTGGCCAACAGGCCAGTTTAAATACTTAGGACACCATAAAATTTGCTTTTAGTTTTTAGCTATGCTTCTTAGCTTTTGCTATTAGTCATGTTTGCTTTTATTGTTTGCTTTTTAGCTTTTAGCTTGCTTTTAGCTTGTGCTATCAGTCATGCCAGCTTATAGTATGCTTTTAGCTTGTAGCTTTGCTTCCTAGCTTTAGCTTTTAGCCATGCTTTTAGACATCACTGTTCTTTGAGCGCGGTTCCAGCATGCTTCGGCCTGCACGCCTGCTGCTACTTAGCCACGATGAGAAGAAACACCACCTAGTCTCATCAAACTTTACTTCTTTTCTTTTCCGTTTGAGAGTTTCGTGTTCTGAGTTAAGTTTTGTAATGCCGTGTCTAACCTCGAGTGCCCGTTCAACTTCAACCAGCCACACAACTCCGCGTCTTCAGCCAACGCCCAACCACGGGCTTCCCAAGACGTCACTTCAACGACTACTGAACTTCCAGCCAATCAGCGACATCGGGAAACCCCCTTTCAACGACAACTTTACACAGGCAATGTACCTCCAGACATCTGTACTGGCTTATCTAATATAATTTTAACCTCATTGAGGAACTCAATGCGAGGGTTAATTAAGTGATTGATGGTTGTTCATGTTTATGCAATTTAACGTATTGCTGTAAACTTGGGATTCCACATTTCCTTTCTCTTAAACTCATTCTTTCCTAACTTTTGATCTTCCTGCAACTTGTGTGAATGTGTGAGTGCATGCATTTATGTGTTAGGTTAGTTTATATGTCTTAGATTTATCTAATAAAGCCTTATTCATATTGAAAAGAGAAGTATCTTGTGTTTTGTGCTTACAAGTTAATGTCTTAAACTGACGATCTTGTTACTGTGCTAATTAATAGTGTTTTCACTATAGTTTGGATATTAATATATAATAAAGCTGAGGAAATACATCAACTTTGCTCTGTGGATCACCGAATCGGCTTTCACTGTGGATGAAGCTTCATCCAGTCTGGGGTCGTCACATGAGGTTGTTCTCAAGTCGCCTGCAGCTCACTCTAGACAGCGTTGTGTGACTAGTATTGAAGTTGATGTGAGGCCACACGGAGCGGCCAGCCTGCGCTCAGATCTGCTGCTCTTCTCACTCGTGTCTCACATGGAGACTAACAGCACATGAGCGACTCCTTCATTCTCCACATCCAGCTTCAGTCGCTCGCATCTGCATCTGCTCGGCTTTGTGTGCTTCATACCAGACTGTGTGTGTGCTTTATTAATCAGTTATGATGTTATTAAAATGCAGTACATTGTAGATTTATGTCTTTGAGTCGTTTTGTGTAATTTGTGTTTCAGTTCTTTCATTGGAATATTTTATAAATAAACTTCACTCAGTGAACCATGAAAACACCTGCAGATTCATGATGAAACAAGAACATGAACATTACCAACCTCACAGATAAAATCGTAGATAACTTTAATAAAGATAAAGTAGATTTAAGTATTTATTGTGTTAAAAACTAAATTTAGTGCTTTATATTTCATTCAGTATTTATAAACATGTGCTCTGTTGAGTGAGTGATAGTGTTTGAGCAGCTGCAGCATCAGTTCAGTCACTGTGACTCTGACTGACACAGGTTTTTGTACCACGCTTTATCACTGTGTGAACACATTACCACTGTGGTAACTCTGACAGTAATAATGTCCAGCATCTTCAGTCTGGACTCCACTGATGGTCAGAGTGAAATCACTGTTAGATCCACTGCCACTGAATCTAGATGGAGTTCCTGACTGGAGACGGGTTGTATAATAAATCAGGAGTTTAGGAGCTTCTCCAGGTTTCTGTAAGTACCAGCTGAGAGCAGGTTTTCCGTAATAACAGCAGTCTGGATCTCTGTTAAATGTACAGGTTACAGTGACTGATTGTCCAGTCTGAGCGAGCAGCACTGAGGGAGTTTGAGTCACTGTCACCTGCCCAAAAGATTCTGTCAAATGAGAAAGATTAGAAATCACAAACACTTTTGCAAACATATATCTTCAAAACACTCAGAAGATAGCAAGTAAACAACGTATAATCTTTACAGACACAAACCTCGACACACTACAGCCAGCGTCCAGATCAATATGGTGATGAAAGGCATTTTTGTTGGTTACAGGTTCAGTTCTAGTGAGAAACAGTTGTTGATAAAGTTTGATGTTTGACAGAGTTATAAACACATGCAGAGCACTGAAGTGTGTGTCACTCATGTAAAACACTCTCTCTATGCAAATACTGCAGCAGTGAACAGTTTGAAGTTAGTCTAATGATCTCTTTCATTGAACAGGAAAATCAACTGGATTGGGGAAGTTGTGCAATGTGATGTAGGGACTATTTTACAGCAGGGTTACATCTCTATCTTCCAGAGAAAGACTCTGGTTTATATTAACTACAGGTGTGTCTTTTTACAGTACAGTTTATTAACACTATACCGGGGCATTAGGACCCACTCTGAGCACAGGATGAGCTCCACCTGCTGGCCTCACTAACACCTCTTCCCCGAAAGTCTCCCATCCAAGTACTGACCAGACTCAACCCTGCTTAGCTTCAGTGTGTGTGCAGGAGAAAGCTGCAGGTTGATGATGGCTTGTGTAGAAGATCTCCTCAAGCGTCTCGCTCAGAGGAGCATTCACAGAATAGATCAGCATGATCCTCTTTAACACACGTGTAGTCAAGACCAGACCGAAACCAACACCAAGAGCCACTCCACAGATCATCAGTGCTGAAAGTACTGCTCAGTGTTTATTTGTCCGCTCTAGTCATGGATGAGTTTTGTACTATGATGGCACCCAGCATGCATTGCAGCATGAAGCTTTTTGTTGATTGTCATCTCTGTTGAGATTGTTGCTGTGTTGTGAAGTCAGCTATAGATGCTGTGTTTTTACCTGTTTCTTTTTTATATCAGTTATTCTGTTTGTTAACAGCAAGTGTTTGTGACTAATAGTCAATCATCACTTTATTAATCAGTTAATTATCACAATATCTTCAACAGTGCTCCACTGTTACTTTTAGTGTGGACTCATATAAATACTGAGCAGTACTTCTTTATCACTGGGGATTTTGCTGTTTATGTTGTCGTCTGTGGGTTTAACAGTCATTATGAGCTTTTAAATGCTGTCAGACTGTTGACTAGCAGTTAAAGTCTGAACATTCAGTTAACATGCTGTGTGATTCTTGATGTATTTTAAGTATGCTTAGTGAAGTGCTCAGGCATTTTTATTCAGCTGCTCTGCGGGTCGTTTCACTGACATTCACTTTGAATCAAATCATGTTTGTTGATGACAATAAAGGACAACATCACATTTTATTTTTATTCTGAACTCTGAGCACTGGACACTCCTGACTCAGTTGTGAGCTCATGTGTAGTTCTGTGTTTGGTCTCTGTGTGTCAGTAGTGAGTGATAGTGTTTGAGCAGCTGCAGCATCAGTTCAGTCACTGTGACTCTGACTGACACAGGTTTTTGTACCACGCTTTATCACTGTGTGAACACACCACCACTGTGGTAACTCTGACAGTAATAATGTGCAGCATCTTCAGTCTGGACTCCACTGATGGTCAGAGTGAAATCAGTCCCACCTTGTGCTCCATTCCCACTGAATCGACTGAAACTCTCATCATAGAGATCATTTACCAAATAAATGATGAGTTTAGGAGCTTCTCCAGGTTTCTGCTGATACCAAGCTAAACCCCAGCTAGTTATTCCAGGATCAGTTTTACACTCTATAGTGGCGTCTTGTCGTTCAGAAACAGTCACAGCTTCAGGCTGAGTCACAGTGATTCCTCTGGATGCTGCTGACAACAACATTATATGTGTTCAATCAAATCAAATTCAACATTAAAGAGTCAAAAATGAGCATCTTTGACTTCTGTTACCTGGAATAAAAGCTGCCAGAATCCAGATGAAGCTGCTGAAGAGATTCATTGTGTTTGTTGGTTTTGTACCGTGGTAAACAGCAGTGTGTTATAAAGTGTTGAGTCTGAACGCTATAAACACTCGGAGCGCTGAAGCATGTGCTGATGCAAAGTGACTCTCTGTGGAAAAACCCTCCTGGAGGAAAACAGACATGAACATCCCCACATGCAGATGAAACCTGAGACTCTAAACCTGTTTTAGTCTCATGATCCAGTGGTGTGTGTTTTCACTTCTTTAGAAATCTGGAAATCATGTCTTTTTCATTCTGTGTGAGTCTCTGGTTCAGACTGCAGGTTTTCTCTTGATTCAGTGACAGAGCTGAAACATTCAGAGAAACAAGTGTGTCACTGTGAACTCAGTGTGAGGGCAAAGGTCATTTCAGAGGTCAAAGGTCATCAAAACTTATTAAAACTGCTTTGACAAATATATGATCTCTTAAAAACCCAAATGAAGATGTGTAAAGAAAATGTATCAATACAGAGATTTTCATCACTTTAGTCCAATAATCCATGACTGCTGTCTCATATGTGTGTGTGTGTGTGTGTGTGTGTGTGTGTGTGAGTGTGTGAGAGTGTGTGTGTGTGAGTGTGTGAGTGTGTGTGTGTGTGTGTGTGTGTGTGTGTGTGTGTGTGAGTGTGTGTGTGTGTGTGTGTGTGTGAGAGAGTGTGTGTGTGAGTGTGTGAGTGTGTGTGAGTGTGTGTGTGTGTGTGTGTGTGTGAGTGTGTGTGTGTGTGTGTGTGAGTGTGTGTGTGTGTGTGTGTGTGTGTGAGTGTGTGTGTGTGTGTGTGTGAGTGTGTGTGAGTGTGTGTGTGTGTGTGTGTGAGTGTGTGTGTGTGTGTGTGTGTGTGTGTGTGTGAGTGTGTGTGTGTGTGTGTGAGTGTGTGTGAGTGTGTGAGTGTGTGTGTGTGTGTGTGTGTGTGTGTGAGTGTGTGTGTGTGTGAGTGTGTGTGTGAGTGTGTGTGAGTGTGTGTGTGTGTGTGTGTGAGTGTGTGTGTGTGTGTGAGTGTGTGTGTGTGTGTGTGTGTGTGTGTGTGAGAGAGTGTGTGTGTGTGTGTGTGTGTGTGAGTGTGTGTGTGTGTGTGTGTGTGTGTGAGTGTGTGTGTGTGAGAGTGTGTGTGTGAGTGAGTGAGTTGAGTGTGAGTGTGTGTGTGTGTGTGTGTGTGTGTGAGAGTGTGTGTGTGAGTGTTTGAGTGTGTGTGTGAGTGTGTGTGTGTGTGTGTGTGTGTGTGAGTGTGTGAGTGAGTTGAGTGTGTGTGTGTGTGTGTGTGTGAGTGTGTGTGTGTGTGTGAGTGTGTGTGTGAGTGTGTGTGTGTGTGTGAGTGTGTGTGTGTGTGTGTGTGTGAGTGTGTGAGTGAGTTGAGTGTGTGTGTGAGTGTGTGTGTGTGTGTGTGTGTGAGTGTGTGTGTGTGAGTGTGTGTGTGTGTGTGTGTGTGAGAGTGTGTGTGTGAGTGAGTGAGTTGAGTGTGAGTGTGTGTGTGTGTGTGTGAGAGTGTGTGTGTGAGTGTTTGAGTGTGTGTGTGAGTGTGTGTGTGTGTGTGTGAGTGTGTGAGTGAGTTGAGTGTGTGTGTGTGTGTGTGTGTTTGTGTGTGTGTGTGTGTGAGTGTGTGTGTGAGTGTGTGTGTGTGTGTGAGTGTGTGTGTGTGTGTGAGTGTGTGTGTGAGTGTGTGTGTGTGTGTGTGTGTGAGTGTGTGTGTGTGTGTGTGTGTGTGTGTGAGTGTGTGTGTGTGTCGTGGAGTTTGTGTTCATTTGAGTGTGAAGGAGGTTTTTGTACGACGCTTTCACTAGAATGAAACACTGTGGTACACTTTTGGTGGAGGAACTAAACTGACGATCAGAAGTAAGTCTTTCTTAAATGATCTAATATAAATATATAATGTGTGTGTGTGTTTTAAATAGAGGTTTAATGTTATTTGATAATATTTGGCAACAATATTCTTAATTTATTAAAAAAGAAATTACTAACAAGCTCTACTTACATTTCACATCTTATTTATAGTCAAGTTATTTATTTATTTATTTTATTTTGCACCAGTTGTTGTATTTTAATTATTAAATTTTGTCTGCAATGTTAAGAAATATTTGGTGATATTCCATATTTTTACATTTCAAGCCATAGTTTATCTTTGTACTTGATGTTTTAAATTAGTTTTTGTAACACCTGATGTATGCTAACATTTTAATATTGTTTCATTAATGCCCCTTTTTACGAATTTTTTAATTATTTCTTAATATACTTCAACTGGTGCATGACATAAAACTGAATAATGTAGAGAAAATACAATTTAATTGCTGTCATCATTAGTCAAAAAGAAATTCAGTTGATAAACAGTTAAAATAAATGATTTAAACCATTAAGTTTATTATAAATATGTTTATGAGAAGATGTCCTGAATGATTTCTATTTTCAAAATAATAAATTGAAGTAACCAGTTATAAAAAAAAATTTAAATAAAGTTATATAAGATGTTTAAAATGTATTTATTTCAGAAAGTAACAAATTAGCATATATTTTACTGTATCATGTTTGCTTTAGAGAAGTGATATATTTATGAATACTGTATACAGTATCTTATACTTGATCACTGTAAAAATATGTAGAATTTACAGTAAAAATCACAGCTGTTCTTGTTCTTCACTTCCAAAAATGTAACAGTATTTTACTGTAAAATTACATGAAATGTCCAGTTAGATTTATTACAGTTTTCCACTGTGTGTAGTAAAAGAACTTACAGTGAACTGATGAACAGGTTTTCACCGTAGCATTTTTAGTCTTGTACCTTGTAACTTTTTTTTATTGTAATAATAGTAAATATTAATTCTTCTAATGGAGAATCATTTTAATCTTCATTCATGATATTTGTGTTATATGAAGGACAGCATTGATGTGGAGTTACAGTAAAATTATGAACTGATTGTGATTTTCACATTGAAGATTGCAGCTGCAGATGTTAATAACTGTGTGTGTGTGTGTGTGTGTGTGTGTGTGTGTGTGTGTGTGTGTGTGTGTGTCTCTATGTGTGTGTTTCAGCTGGTCCCGCAGTGAAGCCCTCCGTGTCTCTGCTGCCTCCCTCTTCTCTGCAGATCTCTGGAGACTCAGCCGCACTGCTCTGTCTGCTCAGCTCTTACTCTCCACAGGGGGCGCAGGTGAGCTGGACGCTGGACGGGTCAGAGGTCACCGAGGGGGTTCAGACCAGCGCAGAGAGCGAGCGGGACGGACGCTACAGCCGCAGCAGCGTCCTGAGCCTCAGCAAAGCACGCTGGGAAGCCGGCGAGCGCTTCGTCTGCAGAGTAACACATGACGGAGCTGCTCAGGAGACCTCGTTCCTCAAGAGCTCCGAGTGCTGATGTTTCTCCAGTGAAGAGCAGCAGGATTCACAGCAGTCTCCTGATTTACAGCTCAATACTCAAGCAGTCTTTCAATGTGCTGCCATTGCTGTTCATTCAATAAAGCTTCTGAACGCCTTACATTTGTGTCCGACTGCATCATTGATCAGTGTGTCCTTCCTTCAGAGTCCTTCACTAAAGTTTCAGCTGCTGTTGATGGATTGTAATAGTTGAGAACAGCTGTGTTTAGCAGTAAATGTGAACTGAAGCTCTTGGGGTTTGAACATGGTCTCTGGAGACGGAGCTGCTCTATTCTGAGATCATCAGAATCACTAAAGCTGTCAATGCAAATCTGATTTCAGCTCAAACTCACAGTTTCTCTGTTTGATCGGTTAAACGCTCTGAACTGGAACAGTTTCACTTCTGCTCATCAGAAATGAGTTATGAGTAAGAAATGAATTATCAGCTTGAGATGAAGGAGCTAAGTGAGAAACTGCTCAAGATTATGTTGCTGGTGATAGACAATGAATTTACAAAACATAAAAAAACACAATGCTATAACACTGGATCTGAGAAATATGGTGCCATTGTTTTTGTTTTTTATGAATTGATACACTGTAATTTTTCTTATTATAGTTGAGTCAAGCCCGTCTGTCACAGGACAGATCACAGTCTGATAGAGCTGATTTGACTCCTGACTCAGTTGTGAGCTCATGTGTAGTTCTGTGTTTGGTCTCTGTGTGTCAGTAGTGAGTGATAGTGTTTGAGCAGCTGCAGCATCAGTTCAGTCACTGTGACTCTGACTGACACAGGTTTTTGTACCACGCTTTATCACTGTGTGAATGTATCATCACCCACACAATCACCATCAGAATCTGTTCTGCAGTGGTAACTCTGACAGTAATAATGTCCAGCATCTTCAGTCTGGACTCCACTGATGGTCAGAGTGAAATCACTGTTAGATCCACTGCCACTGAATCTAGATGGAGTTCCTGACTGGAGAGTGTTTGCAGCATAAATCAGGAGTTTAGGAGCTTCTCCAGGTTTCTGTAAGTACCAGTGTAAAGGCTGAACACCCAAACCCTGGTAAACTTCAGGACTGGTTTTACAGGACATGGTAACTTTGTCTCCTGGTTGAACAGGTTTCACTGCAGGCGTCTGAGTGACTGTCACTCCAGCTGCTGATTCTACTTCAAGAAAAATGAACAAACATTCAGAATTCAGTATTTGTTGAAGGACAGTATTTCTGGCACAGATGGTCAGTTACAATAGAGTATGTTTATCTCCTCACCTGTGAAACAGTAGCTCGTGAAGATCCAGATGAAGATGGTGATGAAGCTCATGGTTGCTGTTGTTCAGATTCTCAAACTCACAGAGTTATAAAACCTCCTGAAGCTTGTGCTGAAATGCAAATCATCTCTATGTAAATCTGTGTACGGCTTACAGCAGATGATGCACATAAAACATCTTTTCTCATGTTATGAGTCAAAAACACTTATTCATGTGTCTAAAGCTCCAGGTTTTCTGATGTTTCAATCACAGTTGCATCTAGAAACACGTGTCACTGTGAACTCAATGAGAGGGCAAAAGTCATTCCAGAGGTCAAAGGTCATCAAAACATATTTTAAAAGCTGCTTTAATGATTTAAAACACTTTGAGAAATAAATGATCATTTAGATACTCAAAATTAAAATGTCTAATAAGTATGTGACAAATAAATGCATTTTCTGAATAATATAATTTAATTTGTTTATTTACTTTTTTATTTATAAATAATTTCTAGTTTTCATGCATCAAGAGACATTTAGATATGATGAGGCTGTTTTTATAAAAGTCAATCCAATTATCCAATATATCAGTGTGTGTGTGTGTGTGTTCATTTGAGTGTGACCAAGGATTTTGTACGATGCTTTATCACTGTGTAAACACAAGATCACCCACACAATAATCATCAGAATCTGTTCTGCAGTGAAAACTCTGACAGTAATAATGTCCAGCATCTTCAGTCTGGACTCCACTGATGGTCAGAGTGAAATCAGTCCCATCTTCTGTTCCATTCCCACTGAATCGACTGAAACTATCATCATAGAGATCGTTTACTCCAGTAATGATGAGTTTAGGAGCTTCTCCAGGTTTCTGCTGATACCAAGCTAAACCCCAGCTATCTATTCCAGGATCAGTTTTACACTCTATATTGGCGTCTTGTCGTTCAGAAACAGTCACAGCTTCAGGCTGAGTCACAGTGATTCCTCTGGATGCTGCTGACAACAACATTATATGTGTTCAATCAAATCAAATCAACATTAAAGAGTCAAAAATGAGCATCTTTGACTTCTGTTACCTGGAATAAAAGCTGCCAGAATCCAGATGAAGCTGCTGAAGAGATTCATTGTGTTTGTTGGTTTTGTACCGTGGTAAACAGCAGTGTGTTATAAAGTGTTGAGTCTGAACGCTATAAACACTCGGAGCGCTGAAGCATGTGCTGATGCAAAGTGACTCTCTGTGGAAAAACCCTCCTGGAGGAAAACAGACATGAACATCCCCACATGCAGATGAAACCTGAGCCTCTAAACCTGTTTTAGTCTCATGATCCAGTGGTGTGTGTTTTCACTTCTTTAGAAATCTGGAAATCATGTCTTTTTCATTCTGTGTGAGTCTCTGGTTCAGACTGCAGGTTTTCTCTTGATTCAGTGACAGAGCTGAAACATTCAGAGAAACAAGTGTGTCACTGTGAACTCAGTGTGAGGGCAAAGGTCATTTCAGAGGTCACAGGTCATCAAAACTTCTTAAAAATGCTTTGAGAAAAATACAATCTTTTAGAAACCCAAATGAAGATGTGTAAAGAAAATGTATCAATACAGAGATTTTCATCACTTCAGTCCAATAATCCATGACTGCTGTTGAGTCTCATATCAGTGTGTGTGTGTGTGAGTGTGTGTGTGTGTGTGTGTGTGTGTGAGTGTTCGTGTGTGTGTGTGTGTGTGTGTGTGTGTGTGAGTGTTCGTGTGTGTGTGCGTGTGTGTGTGAGTGTTCGTGTGTGTGTGAGTGTTCGTGTGTGTGTGTGTGTGTGAGTGTGTGTGTGAGTGTGTGTGTGTGTGAGTGTGTGTGTGTGTGTGTGTGTGTGTGTGAGTGTGAATGTGTGTGTGAGTGTGTTTGTTAGTGTGTTTGTGTGTGTGTGTGTGTGTGTGTGTGTGTGAGTGTGTTTGTTAGTGTGTTTGTGTGTGTGTGTGTGTGTGTGAGTGTGTGTGTGTGTGTGTGTGTGTGTGTGTGTGAGTGTCGTGGAGTTTGTGTTCATTTGAGTGTGAAGGAGGTTTTTGTACGACGCTTTCACTAGAATGAAACACTGTGGTTGACTTTTGGTGGAGGAACTAAACTGACGATCAGAAGTAAGTCTTTCTTAAATGATCTAATATAAATATATAATGTGTGTGTGTTTTAAATAGAGGTTTAATGTTATTTGATAACATTTGGCAACAATATTCTTAATTTATTAAAAAACAAAAACCATTAAAATTACTAACAAGTTCTACTTACATTTCACATCTTATTTATAGTCAAATGTTCTTCCATTTTTTGCATCAGTTTTTGTATTTTAATTATTACATTTCGTCTACAATGTTAAGTCATATTTGGTGATTGTTCATATTTGTACTTAATGTTTTAAATTAGTATTTTTACACCTGAAGTTATGCAAACATTTAAAAATATTTTAATGAATGTATTTTTTATGATTTTTCATTTATTTCTTAATATATTTCAATAGGTGCATGACATAAAAGCTGAATAATGTAGACAGAATATAATCTAATTGCTGTCAATGTGAGTCAAAAAGACATTCAGTTGATAAACAAGTTAAAATAAATGATTTAAACTATTACGTTTATGTATAGTTGTTTATAAGAAAATGTCCTGAATGAGGATTGTTTTCAAATGAATAATATATTGAAGTAAACAATTATAAAATATCACAATAAAATTATCAGAGATGTTTTATAAAATCAGTTTAAACATTTTACTTATTTCAGAAAGTAACAAATTAGCATTTTACTGTACATCACGTTTACTTTAGAGAAGTGATATATTTATGAATAGAGTATACGGTATCTTAGACTTGATCGCTGTTAAAAAATTTAAAATTTACAGTAAAAATAAAACGTCTGTTTGCCAGACTTCTTGTTCTTCACTTCCAAAAATGTAACAGTGTTGTACTGTAAAATTACATGAAATGTCCAGTTAGATTTATTACAATTTTTCACTGTGTATAATAAAATAACTTACAGTGAACTGATGAACAGGTTTTCACTGTAGGATTGTTACAGTCTTGTACCATTAAAATAACTTTTTTTTTATAGTAATAATAGTAAATATGGGAGAATGATTTTAATCTTCATTCATGATATTTGTGTTATATGAATGAAAGTAGTGATGTGTAGTTACAGTAAAATGATGAACTGATTGTGATTTTCACAGTGAAGATTGCAGCTGCAGATGAATAAACTGTGTGTGTGTGTGTGTGTCTCTCTGTGTGTGTGTGTGTCTCTGTGTGTGTGTGTGTGTGTGCGCGTGTGTGTGTGTGTGCGTGTGTGTGTGTGTGTGTTTCAGCTGGTCCCGCAGTGAAGCCCTCCGTGTCTCTGCTGCCTCCCTCTTCTCTGCAGATCTCTGGAGACTCAGCCGCACTGCTCTGTCTGCTCAGCTCTTACTCTCCACAGGGGGCGCAGGTGAGCTGGACGCTGGACGGGTCAGAGGTCACCGAGGGGGTTCAGACCAGCGCAGAGAGCGAGCGGGACGGACGCTACAGCCGCAGCAGCGTCCTGAGCCTCAGCAAAGCACGCTGGGAAGCCGGCGAGCGCTTCGTCTGCAGAGTAACACATGACGGAGCTGCTCAGGAGAACTCGTTCCTCAAGAGCTCCGAGTGCTGATGTTTCTCCAGTGAAGAGCAGCAGGATTCACAGCAGTCTCCTGATTTACAGCTCAATACTCAAGCAGTCTTTCAATGTGCTGCCATTGCTGTTCATTCAATAAAGCTTCTGAACGCCTTACATTTGTGTCCGACTGCATCATTGATCAGTGTGTCCTTCCTTCAGAGTCCTTCACTAAAGTTTCAGCTGCTGTTGATGGATTGTAATAGTTGAGAACAGCTGTGTTTAGCAGTAAATGTGAACTGAAGCTCTTGGGGTTTGAACATGGTCTCTGGAGACGGAGCTGCTCTATTCTGAGATCATCAGAATCACTAAAGCTGTCAATGCAAATCTGATTTCAGCTCAAACTCACAGTTTCTCTGTTTGATCGGTTAAACGCTCTGAACTGGAACAGTTTCACTTCTGCTCATCAGAAATGAGTTATGAGTAAGAAATTAATCATTAGTTCTAGATGAAGGAGCTAAGTTAATGCTAGTTTAATGCCTTATAGTTTAATGTGCAAAATGTAATGTACAAAACCACAACAAGATATTGCAATATAATTGTTTGCTTTGATATCTGTTTATCTCTCTGTTTTCTCTGAATCTGAGTATAGTTGCGTCAAACCCGTCTGTCACAGGACAGATCACAGTCTGATAGAGCTGATTTGACTCCTGACTCAGTTGTGAGTTCATGTGTAGTTCTGTGTTTGGTCTCTGTGTGTCAGTAGTGAGTGATAGTGTTTGAGCAGCTGCAGCATCAGTTCAGTCACTGTGACTCTGACTGACACAGGTTTTTGTACCACGCTTTATCACTGTGTGAACACCCTGCTACCACTGATGACATGAAAACTCAGACAGTAATAATGTCCAGCATCTTCAGTCTGGACTCCACTGATGGTCAGAGTGAAATCACTGTTAGATCCACTGCCACTGAATCTAGATGGAGTTCCTGACTGGAGAGAGTTTGCATAATAAATCAGGAGTTTAGGAGCTTCTCCAGGTTTCTGTAAGTACCAGTGTAAAGGCTGAACACCCCAACCCTGGTAAACTTCAGGACTGGTTTTACAGGACATGGTAACTTTGTCTCCTGGTTGAACAGGTTTCACTGCAGGCGTCTGAGTGACTGTCACTCCAGCTGCTGATTCTACTTCAAGAAAAATGAATCAACATTCAGAATTCAGTATTTGTTGAAGGACAGTATTTCTGGCACAGATGGTCAGTTACAATAGAGTATGTTTATCTCCTCACCTGTGAAACAGTAGCTCGTGAAGATCCAGATGAAGATGGTGATGAAGCTCATGGTTGATGTTGTTCAGATTCTCAAACTCACAGAGTTATAAAACCTCCTGAAGCTTGTGCTGAAATGCAAATCATCTCTATGTAAATCTGTGTACGGCTTACAGCAGATGATGCACATAAATCATTACAGTGTTCAGGATCTTATTTCATGTTATGAGTCAAAAACACATTAAAGTGTCTAAAGCTCCAGGTTTTCTGATGACTGAAATCACACTTTCATCAAGAAACAAGTATGTCACTGTAAACTCATGAGAGAGCAAAGGTTATTCCAGAAATCAAAGGTCATTGAAACATATTTTAAAAGCTGCTTTAATGATTTAAAACACTTTGAGAAAAAAAAAAATATCATTTAGATACCCAAAATCAAAATGTCTTATAAAAATGTGACTAATTCATGCATAATACATGAACTTAAGAAACATCACTATAGACAGCAGCGATGCATACTGGCTTTTATGATGCATTGTGGGAATGTTTTGAGCATGAGCGTGATGTCATCCCTGAGTAGTGCACTGACTAGTGAACTAAGGAGCTGATTGAGACACACTCTTACTGACTGACTCACATGTGAACATTTTCATGCTCAAATCATTGTTTATCAATAAGTGTGAACTTAAAAAAATAGAATAAAAATTACAACCAACTTAAACCAATGTTTAAATAAATAGTAATAAATATCTATTTTTAAAAAAAATCTATATTTTTTGCCTTTTATGACTCTTGCTTTGTACTTTTGCATTGATTTTAATGAAAAGCTGCTGAGCTTTCTTTGCTATGGAGCTGGTGTTGAGAGATCAGGTGAAGTTCTCCGTCAGATGAACACCAAGGAATTTGGTGCTCTTTATGATCTCCACAGAGGAGCCGTCGATGTTCAGAGGAGAGTGGTTGGTATGTGATCTCCTAAAGATCTCTTTTAATACCCATATGGAAATATAATATGATGTATATTGCTCTATATTAAAAGTGATATTTCCATATGTTACCCATAAGGTGATGCAGAATTTCCACATACATATATTCTCTGGATAGATGAAGATATAACTTTATAACACGTTAAATCCTCAGAGCAAAAGCTCTATATGTCTATATGTTAATAATATCTACTGTATGTGATGATTTTTTTTTCTGTGGTAATTGTATCAACCATATATGTGACTATATGATGATTCATTATCAAAGTTAGGATACTTTGATGAATAAAAAGTAAAAAAAAAAAAAAAAAGAAGCTATGTTTTTAAAATATAAATATTTTGTAATAACGATATACACTACTGGTCAGTAATTTGGGGTCAGTAATTTTTTTCTTTCTTTTCTTTTTAAATAAAATCAATACTTTTATTCAGCAAGGATGTGTTAAATTGATAAAAAGTGATAGTAAAGAAAATGTATTATTAGAATATATGTTATTGGATTTTTTTTTTTTAATAAATGCAGTTCTTTTTAACCTTTTATTGATCAAATATATGAGACAGCAGAACTGTTTCCAGCACTCATAATAAATCAGAATATTAGAATGATTTCTAAATGATCATGTGACTGGATGTTACATGTGACACTGAAGGCTGGAGGAATGATGCTGAAAATTCAGCTTTGCATCACAGGAATACATTTTTTTTTTTTAAAGTATATTCAAATAGAAAACTATTATTTTAAGTTGTAATAATATTTCACAATATTACTGTTTTTTCTGTATTTTTGATCAAATAAATGCAGGCTTGATGAGCAGAAGAAACTTCTTTCAAAAACATAAAAAAAAAAATAGTAATGTTTCCAAACTTTTGGTCTGTACTGTATATATATATGTTGAGCTGTTGAGCTTCAATCTCCATCATGTGATGGATCTATAAGAGCACAATGAATCAAATCAAAACCTCAAAGCTGTGCAGATCCAGTTTCCAGCATTTCTCTTCTCCCTACAGAGAGTCAGAATATGAGGAGAAAGAGCAAAAACAACAGAGTTTCAGATCCTCCTTTGAGCAGCTGCAGCATCAGTTCAGTCACTGTGACTCTGACTGACACAGGTTTTTGTACCACGCTTTATCACTGTGTGAACACACGATCACCCCCACAATAACCATCAGAACCTATTGTGCAGTGTAAATTCTTACAGTAATAATGTCCAGCATCTTCAGTCTGGACTCCACTGATGGTCAGAGTGAAATCACTGTTAGATCCACTGCCACTGAATCTAGATGGAGTTCCTGACTCAAGCTTTTTTACATAACGAATCAGGAGTTTAGGAGCTTCTCCAGGTTTCTGTAAGTACCAGAATATATAATCATCTCCATCTTTATCCCTGACCACATCAGTGCTGGTTTTACAGCTGATCTTCACTGTTTCTCCTGGTTGTGCTGCTGTTGAGGGACTCTGAGTGACGCTGATCTGTCCTCTACACTCTGAAACACACAAGAAGAAAATCAACTCAAAACTTTGACAATATACTTGAAGAAATGAATTGATATCAAACTTGTGCTGCACAAACCTTGAGCAAACGCTGTGAGAGTCCAGATGAAGATGATGATGAAGGTCATGTTGATGAAGATTGTTGTGTGTGTCAGTGATGAAGTGTTAAACTCACAGCACTATAAACACTCTCAGAGCACTGAAGCATCTGATCAATATGCAAATGAACTGATCCTGTATTTAAATGAGCTTCTAAATGAAGTTTGCTCATTCATTTCATCCTGTCACTGATTGTATGTTTCTAGAGATTGTAACCTGGAAATAATTTCCGACATTAAAACTTGTTATTAACGTCAACATCCAAAAAAGTTTCAAAGGAATATGCCTGAAAGTGATACACGGGCCTCATTTTTACCTAAATCATTTACAATTTATTTGAGTAGATATTAAAAATGTATAAGGTGTGCATTGTAATGAACACATTACTGTTGTTTTTAAGACTGTAAATCCTTCTCCTCAAATGCTATTGAACTTCAACATTTCTCATATTATCACAGTTTATTTGCTATGGTTTAGAAAATGGTTGTAACGGAGCAAACCAGACAGGAGACGTGCGGATCCATATGCAAGGCTTTTATTGACATGACATGGTCAGAAACGGGCATAGATCAGGTGATGGCTAACAGGCGTGTAGAAGGAAAGGCTAGAGCGGTCCGAGAAACAAGCAAGGGTCAGTCCACGGCAAACGTAATCCAGCAGGGTGAGACAAGAGGGATAATCCAGGTACAAGCAAGGTCCAGGCAGGGGCAAACAGTATCCAAACAGGGCTAAACAAGAGAGGTAATCCGAGGCAATCATACAAAGAAGAGAACACAGGGAAACAGGCAAGGCAGGACTAAGAGTAAACTTATACCTCAAAAAAGCAGGCTCCGTAGGGTAGCTATCAGCTAACTATTGATAAGCGCATACAATACTCGGCAGCCTGAAGGTGTCTGAGTGTTTATATAGTGAATGTAATCAGCATTTTCAGCAGTGTGTTTGAGATCAGTGCCTTCAGCTGTGTGTGCAATTAGTGCAATGGGTGATGGGAACTGTAGTCCGGGGTGAAGTGCAACAGTGGCTGTAGTGCCGGAGTCCATGTAGTGAGCGGGTGACCTCTGGTGGTGAATGGATGGAAGTTCATATACCAGATTCGTGACAATGGTAATAAAATATGACAAGAACTCAGAGTTAAACTGTGTCAGAACAAACTCATCCTGATTTTGTTAGATAACTTTGATAGAAAGGTGTGTAATGGATTACAATTAACCAAAACTTCAGACAGCTGTCAATATGACAATATTTACACAACTATCTATACTCCGTTGACCAATTACCAAGCAATGCTTTATTTTTGTTCAGTCTGTGGTGTGAAAAGCTTGCATTAGCAACTCAGGAAAAAACACGTAAGCAAAACATGGTCAGGTCGAAGTGTATTTTTTGGTCCCAGTTATTATTATTATTTTATCAATTTCACTAGTAGTCCACTGTATGAAGAATTGGGTATAATATGTCACAGTTTGATATATATATATCAAAAATTATATGTGGTGTCTGAATAATTGTTGGTTTGACTGCATTAATTCTTATTAAAACTACAAAGTCATTCAGTCAAGAGCAGTGAGTGATTTTCTTTCTTTTATTTTTTTGGATTAACATTACATCAATTAGTAGCTAAATTAGACGCAGTCACCTGAGACAATGAATGCATCCAATATAATACACATCTGATTTTTTTTCTCATCTGTTATCTTCCACTTAAGACATAACCATAGTTTTTTCGAACATACTTTACAAGATGGGTATTTTGACAAATTCTGTATGTATTTGCCGGTACAAGAGCAAGAAGAGGCAAATTCTGTGTTGAAGCATTTTGAAACGCCTCTCTCTGTGTGCGTCCTGAACACCAGAACACCTCGGCTGCTGAAATGAGCTCTTTCTTTTCTGTTCAATCTGCGTACTCTGTCTATAGAGATCAGTGATACTGAATTTAAGACCAGCTTTAGTAGATTAGCCTGACTCTCTCATATTAGACTTTGAGATTATTTTTACTGTATTTGGATTTAAACATCACTGTTAATTCCCAAATTTATTAATTAATCTGACTCTCTCATATTAGACTTTAATTCCCAAATTTGATATTAAATCCATGGATGTTCCTGCAGGTTTTTATCAGACATGAGGATCATCACACACATATCTCTGTCAGTCTCTGAGTTTGATGAGGAGTCACGTCACACATGATATAATACATGTTCACTCTTTATAAATCTTTATCAAATAAATGTACATATGGTGATATGCGTATGTTTTTTAAAGGTGCCATCTGTCATATCTGGCAAAAAAAATCAAGTCATACTCCACATTCCATACCAGATGGGGGCAGTATGCCTCAATAAAGTGAATTGGTCTACTCTAGAGTAACAAACGAGAAACGGCAGTCTCTAAGCTCCGCCCCTACCTTCACAACAACACTAGAGCATAGCCGAAGCCTATAAGACAGCGGTTCTCAATTGCAGTCCTCGCGCCCCACTGCTCTGCACATTTTGAACGTTTCTCTTAGCGCTTCAGACATTTGTTCTATTCGAACATAAGTGCCCTGCGAAGTGGACATCACAGGATATTCAGCCATGATTCCAGTTCGAATCGAACGTAGCTATATGTTCCAATCAAAGTGCATTGAAGTGTGCAAGACGTGAATTTAAATTGTATCGATTTACAGAGGTATATGATGTCACAGTTGTCCATGTTTAAAGACGCTGCACAGCACAAATCAGTGAATGAATGTTTCGATGTGAGGTAAACTTCTACAGATTTCCCCTGCTCAGAGAGTAGGGAGCAATGAACATTTAGAACACAGTTCATGCACGGAGTTCATTTCTAACGAGCTGATTATCTGAATCAGGTGTGTTAACAAAGAGAAACGTGCAAAATATGCTATAAGAGGACGTTTTGCCTCTTTTGTGATTTTGAAACATGACATCTTCAAGCTACTCCCCTTCACCTTTACCAGTGAATATGTTCATATTCGTTTTGTTCATATTACATTGAGTTGTAAATACACATTATTGGAATTAAATTAATTTGACAGACAGCATACTGTCAACATCATTGGTCAACATCAGACAGCTGATGACCAAGCTAGCGCCAACCAACGTAACCAGAGCTGCCAACTCTCTAGCATTCACCGTGAGACACACGCAATTGACTCTTTTCACACGCTTTCACGCCACACATCAATTTTCTCACGTACAGAAAAACCACGAAGCAAAGAGGACACGGAGACCAACAGACTAGACAGAGCAGGTTACTTATGATATAAAAAAATGGGTAAGTTATAGCTAGCTAATTATCAAACGCAGCTATGGTTAGCCATCGCTAACATTAGCACGTTTATAGAACAGCCTTCGATACATTTCTATGTTATAACTTCCCGAAAAAAAAATACACAAACATATAAAACAAACTTCTAGCGAAATACTAACAGCATCTAACTTACCAATCCAAAAGAAATGTTGCAAGTTCGGTGTCCGACCTCATTTCTTTCAGGTCCATCAGTTGGTTTACTCTGTTGTTTACTCTGGTTCAGCTCCTTTTCTTATCGGATTTGATTTGTGATTCAGAGCGCGGTTGTTTCCCTGTAGCGGGTGGTGGTCTCTTGCCAAGGGCTTAAGTCACATGAAGTAGTGGGCTGTACTTTCCACATGATTGACATCAGGTTAGATTACGCCAACAAGCCGTGCGAGTTATTCGTGTATTGCAGGTTGGCTGGTGGTTATGTTGCCCGCATACCGGCTCCCATGGCCGAAACTGGTATTACGACACCTGTCGGCCCGGGGCTAGTAATGCTACTGCTAATTAAGGTTGATATCTCTGCAGCACTATAACTTGAAATTTTTTTAATGACATCATCGCCCTTATTTCTCCTCATACTTTTGATGCGTGTAGGTCATTTTTTGAATATTTTTAGCTCAATTTTTGCACATGGCACCTTTAATGGTTAACTGCAGCTGTCGGGTAATCTGGTCTTTCATTTGAAAATTAATGTTTATATCATTGTTAATCTTTCCTGCATGAATATTTACATAAATTAGGTCACACTTTATTTTAAGGTCCAATTCTCATTATCAATTAACCATTAACTATGACTTTTGCCTCAATTAATTCCTAATTTGATGCTTATTAATAGTTTATAATGTAGTTGTTAAGTTTAGGGTATTGGGTAGGATTATGGATGTCATGCATTATATGTTCTTTAAAAGCACTAATAAACAGCCAATATGTTAATAACAGACATGCTAATAAGCAACTAGTTATTAGTGAGAATTTGATCCTATACTAAAGTGTTACCATAAATTATATTAATTATAATTTTCTCTGAAATTGAGAAACATTTTATATGATGCTGATAATATCTTCATTATGAGGCATGAACTTAACAAATCAATGAGGGATTTATTAAACTGATGAAGCAGAACATGTTTATGATGTTGATGATGCAGTTTAGAAAGATTGAGGATAAATCATAAATGAAGAAACTCATAAATATAGTGAAGGATGGAAAAATATCCACTAAAGATCGAAAGTGGATGGATTTCTTCATGAAGGACTGAAAATATCAGGAGACAAAAATAACTTCAGAAAAATCATAATCAAAAACAAATGATGAAGCTCAACAAAACCGATGTTTATTGTAAGATGATATTAATATGTTTTTTCCCTGTTGAGTGAGTGATAGTGTTTGAGCAGCTGCAGCATCAGTTCAGTCACTGTGACTCTGACTGACACAGGTTTTTGTACCACGCTTTATCACTGTGTGAACACATTACCACTGTGGTAACTCTGACAGTAATAATGTCCAGCATCTTCAGTCTGGACTCCACTGATGGTCAGAGTGAAATCAGTTCCACCTTCTGTTCCATTCCCACTGAATCGATTGAAACTCTCATCATAGAGATCATTTACCAAATAAATGATGAGTTTAGGAGCTTCTCCAGGTTTCTGCTGATACCAAGCTAAACCCCAGCTATCTATTCCAGGATCAGTTTTACACTCTATAGTGGCGTCTTGTCGTTCAGAAACAGTCACAGCTTCAGGCTGAGTCACAGTGATTCCTCTGGATGCTGCTGACAACAACATTATATGTGTTCAATCAAATCAAATCAACATTAAAGAGTCAAAAATGAGCATCTTTGACTTCTGTTACCTGGAATAAAAGCTGCCAGAATCCAGATGAAGCTGCTGAAGAGATTCATTGTGTTTGTTGGTTTTGTACCGTGGTAAACAGCAGTGTGTTATAAAGTGTTGAGTCTGAACGCTATAAACACTCGGAGCGCTGAAGCATGTGCTGATGCAAAGTGACTCTCTGTGGAAAAACCCTCCTGGAGGAAAACCGACATGAACATCCCCACATGCAGATGAAACCTGAGCCTCTAAACCTGTTTTAGTCTCATGATCCAGTGGTGTGTGTTTTCACTTCTTTAGAAATCTGGAAATCATGTCTTTTTCATTCTGTGTGAGTCTCTGGTTCAGACTGCAGGTTTCTCTTGATTCAGTGACAGAGCTGAAACATTCAGAGAAACAAGTGTGTCACTGTGAACTCAGTGTGAGGGCAAAGGTCATTTCAGAGGTCACAGGTCATCAAAACTTATAAAAATTGCTTTGAGAAAAATACAATCTTTTAGAAACCCAAATGAAGATGTGTAAAGAAAATGTATCAATACAGAGATTTTCATCACTTCAGTCCAATAATCCATGACTGCTGTTGAGTCTCATATCAGTGTGTGTGTGTGTGTGTGTGTGTGTGTGTTTGTGTGTGTGTGTGTGAGTGTGTGTGAGTGTGTGTGTGTGTGTGTGTGTGTGTGTGTGTGTTTGTGTGTGTGTGTGAGTGTGTGTGAGTGTGTTTGTGTGTGTGTGTGTGTGTGTGTGTGTGAGTGTGTGTGTGTGTGTGTGTGTTTGTGTGTGTGTGAGTGTGTTTGTGTGTGTGTGTGTGTGTGTTTGTGTGTGTGTGTGTGTGTGAGTGTGTGTGTGTGTGTGAGAGTGTGTGTGTGTGTGTGTGTTTGTGTGTGTGTGTGTGTGTGTGTGTGTGTGTGTGTGTGTGTGTGTGTGTGTGTGTGTGTGTGTGAGTGTCGTGGAGTTTGTGTTCATTTGAGTGTGAAGGAGGTTTTTGTACGACGCTTTCACTAGAATGAAACACTGTGGTGGACTTTTGGTGGAGGAACTAAACTGACGATCAGAAGTAAGTCTTTCTTAAATGATCTAATATAAATATATAATGTGTGTGTGTTTAAATAGAGGTTTAATGTTATTTGATAACATTTGGCAACAATATTATTCATTTCTTTAAATAGATTTTACTAAGAAGCTCTAATTAGATTTCACATCTTATTTATAGTCAAGTTTTATTTATTTATAAAAACGTAAAAAATTTATTTATTAAATCTGTGCATCCTCTATTTGCGTATCCTGTGCGCTTTTGTCATTGGCGGAGCAGTCGGTCAATCCCACCTTTCCAGTAAATACGACTTGTGATTGGACTGTACGTCAGCAGACAGCAAAGCATTGGCCAAGAGCAGAAGGCCCTCCCTCCAGGCTTTATTTTTATTTGCGAGGTTTCATTTTCGCTCAGTCTGAGTTTCAGAGTTTCAGAGCAGAGCTGCGTGACAACGCTGCCACAAATCACGTGAGACGCGAGCTCGCAACCGTGTGGGCGTATCTCCGCAAAGTGGGTGTTGTAAACTCAGCTCTGAAAAAATAGTCTGCAATAGGAGTGCAAATGTAATGCAATGTAATAAGTTTCGCCCTTTCGAACCTCAGTTTTCAGAGTTTGAAAACTTTTTTTCACACATTCGCACACCAGTTTTCAGATCACTATTTACAAGGTTTCAAACCTGGAAAACAATCTAATACAGTGGGAGAACAGTGACAAATTTGAATCTCTGAAAAATTATTTGCGCAACATCGTAAAAAAATGTTGCAGTTCTGAAGAAGGAAATCTCAAAAACAACATAATGTTTGCAGAGATATTTTTATTTTCTTTACATTTTGCAAGCTTGCAAATCTTATTTTTCGATCTTGCAAAACTTTTTTTTGTAAGATTTTGAGTTTTCGAACACTTAGTTTCAACCTTTCAGACCTGTATTTTCAGTTTTGAATCATGGCAGCATTTAAATCCCATAGATTTGACTCCTGACTCAGTTGTGAGCTCATGTGTAGTTCTGTGTTTGGTCTCTGTGTGTCAGTAGTGAGTGATAGTGTTTGAGCAGCTGCAGCATCAGTTCAGTCACTGTGACTCTGACTGACACAGGTTTTTGTACCACGCTTTATCACTGTGTGAACACCCAGCTACTACTGATGTAGTGTGCACTCTGACAGTAATAATGTCCAGCATCTTCAGTCTGGACTCCACTGATGGTCAGAGTGAAATCACTGTTAGATCCACTGCCACTGAATCTAGATGGAGTTCCTGACTTAAGGCGGTTAGCCCAGTAAATCAGGAGTTTAGGAGCTTCTCCAGGTTTCTGTAAGTACCAAAATAAATAATCATCCCCTGCACCATCCCTGTACACATCAGTGCTGGTTTTGCAGCTGATCTTCACTGTTTCTCCTGGTTGAGCTGCTGTTGAGGGACTCTGAGTGACGCTGATCTGTCCTCTACACTCTGAAACACACAACAAGAAGAAAATCAACTCAAAACTTTGACAATATACTTGAAGAAATGAATTGATATCAAACTTGTGCTGCACAAACCTTGAGCAAACGCTGTGAGAGTCCAGATGAAGATGATGATGAAGGTCATGTTGATGAAGATTGTTGTGTGTGTCAGTGATGAAGTGTTAAACTCACAGCACTATAAACACTCTCAGAGCACTGAAGCATCTGATCAATATGCAAATGAACTGATCCTGTATTTAAATGAGCTTCTAAATGAAGTTTGCTCATTCATTTCATCCTGTCAAGCATTGTATCTGTAGATCATGCTGTCTAATCCTATCTTTTTCTTTTTTACAATTATTTTGACTGGTTATCTTCTGTCGGTTTATTACAGGATTGGACTATGATTATGGATTTACTAATAACTTTAAACATTTTGATTATCCAATGTTTTTGTACATCAATTAAACATGTTTTTCAGCTCAGTTGGTTTGAGGGATCTTAAGAAACATCACTATAGACAGCAGTGATGCATACTGGGTTTTATGGTGCATTGTGGGAATGTTTTGAGCATGAGCGTGATGTCATCCCTGAGTAGTGCACTGACTAGTGAACTAAGGAGCTGATTGAGACACACTCTTACTGACTGACTCACATGTGAACATTTTCATGCTCAAATCATGGTTTATCAATAAGTGTGAACTTAAAAAAAGCATAAAATTTACAACCAACTTAAACCACATGAAAAAATCCCTGATGGTGTAAAATGTGTAAAGATTAAATATTTAAATAAATAGTGATAAATGTCTATTTAAAATAAATCAAAAATGTCAGTAGCATTACAATTTAGTCTCATGGACATATTTTTGTATTTTATGGCTGTTGATTTGATTGTAATGATGAAGGTTGACACGACTGAAAAGGACAAATTAAAGTCTCGATATTTAGGTGCATTCGACTTCACACAGCGCTGCGCAAACCGATCGCAATCTGTCTTGAAGCAGTGCATGCCGGTTAGAAATTTTGTCCAACTTGAGACGGCGTCGACGCCACATGACTGTCACGTGTGGCATCAAAGTACCGTGAGAATGTTTAAAGAGCAGTCGGCTGATTCAGCCACCGCGGTTTCTCCAGACTGACTGCAGGAGCGCTGATGCTGACACAGCTGCTTCACGATTGGCCAGATTCACCACATGACAATGATCATGTGTGTTCGGTGTTTATACAACATTTGCTATTCCAATAATGGCCACAAATCTGTGTTCTTAGAATGGTAAAAGCTTTTTAATGTAGTCGCCTGTTGTATTGAGTCACGTTTATCATACAACAAAGATAAAAGTATATATACCCCACTGTATTAGTATTTAAATAGTATTATTATGTTGAACTTTATTCTTGAAAATATGGCACTGTGTTAAGCAGTATAAAAAAAGTGTGTGGGCCGGATCTGGGCCGAAACTGCTTACTGTCTGGGCAATGACTTGCAGACAGCGTTTATTTTGCACGAAGTCACCTCATGAACTGATATTGGACAGGCTTCTGAGGCAGAGTAATCGTATACAGCATGATCTACAGCTAAATATAGAAAGTTTGGTGATGACTAAGTGGATATTTCGTTTAAAACGTACACTGAAAAAATAAAAAATAAAAATAGGGCCTGCTATTTTCACCTGCTGGAGAGAACACTCTTTGCTGCTTTGACTGCAGGGGCCCTGCTGTTCACCCTCGTTACTCAAAGTAAAGAGGGGCCTGCTGTTCTTTCCCTCCTTTTGAGGGGAGAATACCCCTCTGTTAGCCAGTAGGAATAGCTCAGTAACATTATCTTTTCTCTTTTGCAGGAATGGAACAAGGTTGGTTTTGGGGGGTTCTTCTTCAGGCAGTCATACCTCTCATTATGTTTGGGGGGTTAATGTTTAAGCTCTTGTATGTTCAGTTAATTTGGGAGCAAGAACCCCCATGAGGAACCATACCGCCAAAGATAAATTGTGTTTAATAAACTCAGGTAACTTGCCAAAGTGGTCCTTTCTGAAATCGAGCGCAGCGTTAGTTCAGTCAGGCCACGGAGGCATATGCTGTGTCCAGCTGATGCGGTCAGCTGTCAAATCGCTCCAATCACCACCTCTCTCCTATTAGACACGGGACATATATTTACGTGGCACCACTGCTCGGTAAGTATGCTCAACAGCTCGCAACCCTCCCTCCCTCCCCATTATAAGCATGAGCACATTACTGCACTGAGAGACACTCATCCTTATAACCAGAATACAGGATAGACACCCCAGTGCCACATCTACACGATTACCACTGTTTGCTTTTAAAGACATTATTAAGAGTCTTAATTGTCATGTATTTCCGCGCTGATGGTTCTGGGGGATTCATGTTTAAGCTCTTAATTAATTAATTAATTTGGGAGCAAGAACCCCCATAGGGAACCATACGGCCAAAGATAAATTGTGTTCAATAAACTCAAGTAACTTACCAAAGTGGTTCCTGCCTGAAATGCCCTATATGTCCATATGTTAATAATATCTATGTGATGATTTTTTTTTCGTGGTATATGTAGCAGCCATATATGTGAATTTATGCAATTTTATTAAAACAACATATAGACAAAATTTATATATGTATATATATAAAATACATGTCTATCTTGCTTATATAATATCTATATGTACAAGTTTTTATAATGGATATGCATGTAAATTGATATATACGTCCAAAATATTTTTTTTACATACTGTACATAAATATACATATGTGTATGGAAATTTTATAAATGCACTTGTATATATTACATTTGTGTAAGAAAGATCACAATCATTTCAACAGTAGTGTAATAAATCAGCAGAGACATTGTTTGATCTTTATGTGAAGCATTTGCTGAACCGACCTGAAAGAGAGTTTCAGATCCTCCTTTGAGCAGCTGCAGCATCAGTTCAGTCACTGTGACTCTGACTGACACAGGTTTTTGTACCACGCTTTATCACTGTGTGAATGTATCATCACCCACACAATCACCATCAGAATCTGTTCTGCAGTGAAAACTCTGACAGTAATAATGTCCATCATCTTCAGTCTGGACTCCACTGATGGTCAGAGTGAAATCACTGTTAGATCCACTGCCACTGAATCTAGATGGAGTTCCAGTGTAGAGGTCTTTTACTCGATAAATCAGGAGTTTAGGAGCTTCTCCAGGTTTCTGTAAGTACCAGAATAAATAAACCCCCCAACTATTACTGAGCACATCCTTGCTGGTTTTGCAGCTGATCTTCACTGTTTCTCCTGGTTGAGCTGCTGCTGTTGAGGGACTCTGAGTGACGCTGATCTGTCCTCTACACTCTGAAACACACAACAAGAAGAAAATCAACTCAAAACTTTGACAATATACTTGAAGAAATGAATTGATATCAAACTTGTGCTGCACAAACCTTGAGCAAACGCTGTGAGAGTCCAGATGAAGATGATGATGAAGGTCATGTTGATGAAGATTGTTGTGTGTGTCAGTGATGAAGTGTTAAACTCACAGCACTATAAACACTCTCAGAGCACTGAAGCATCTGATCAATATGCAAACACACTCACATCATTTACCTGAAGACAGCAGTATCTTTGCTCACAGATTTAGAAACAAACACTCATGATTTACTGCAGGTTATTTCATCATTTATTCTGGGTTGAGCTTCTTCCTCCAAACACTGTTTTAATGATCAGTTTCATTCAGACTTTGATTCTGAGAGCATTTAATATCTGTGTTACAGATTTAATATCATGCATGATCAGGGGCGTGCACAGACATTTTGAGGGGCAGGGGCTCAAGTGAAATAAAGGGCACTTCTCATAATTAGTTTTTTTTTTTTTTAAACAAAAAAGTATATATATATATATATATATATATATATATATATATGTATATATATATATATATATATATATATATATATATATATATATATATATATATATAAACGCAACTCTGACTTCCTTTTAAAAAATTATTTAAAAAGTTAATTAATTTTATCTTCCTCAAACTCACGCAATTGTTTCATTTTCAAAAGATGTCTACAAAATAATCAGTTCACAGAAACCATGGTCTCCTTAGTATTCACTAGGTTTATAGAGCAGCAAAGGAAACCATTCCACAATCTGCATGTTTTGAACACATTTTCTATGCTACTAGTTTCAATTATATATGAAGAGTTCAGATGCAAAAGCCTCTAAGTGCCATCTGAAATTTTCTTATGAGCTTTTTTTTTCAAGCTCGTATTTAAGTTCAGTAATTTAACTTAAATTACAATTAACAGGTAATTTCCATTGCCAGTAATGTGAAATAAGTGAACATAAACATACAAGCTTGATAAAAATGATCATTATTGAAGGAAATTTCAGATGGCACTCTTTCAGATTTTTCATCTGAACTCTTCATATTTAGAATAACCTAAATAACTGCATCAAACAGAGCGGCGTGTTTTACTAATCATTTGTTTATTTTTGCACAAGGCACTACATCGTTTTAATTATTTTGGTGTTATCAGAATACATAACACTTTAAAATTAAACTTACCAAAATAATTGAGTAAAAATTCAATAAAAGCCAATGTCATGTATTTGTGGTGGTATGGAATACTATTTTATAAAGGTTTCGAGGAAATAAAAAAAGTTAAATTACTTAAATAGTTAATTTATAAATATTGTTATTTTTAAAGTTTAATGTTAACTTATTTTTACTCAGTTTTATTTATTAATGTACCAGATGCAGTTACTCAGATTTACTACATGTTTTAGAGTATATCCTCCATCTGTTTGCATCTGTAGATTTCTTCTAAATTCACCAATTTAGATTTCTACATTTCAGGGGGAAAGACTCTTGATCTAAGTCAATAACTGGGGACGTTCTGTATGCAAATTAGGCGTCAACTAGTTAAAATGCGCACATTTGCATCTAATTGACAGGGAAATGCAGGTAAATAGGATAAACAAAATAACTAAAGCATATCACCACCAGTTGATATATGCTTATTTTATTAACTTATTTTATTACATGGCTTGGTTGAATTCCAATGTAGAATTGTGCGGAGTATAACAGACCGTTGCCATGAAAAACAGAGCGTTGCTATGGACTCACAGGATTCTAACCGTAGAGACGGAGCGGACTATTTTCTTTAGCGGAAGCAATACAATCGGGTTTAACAATCGGGGGAGAGGGAGAGGGAGCACTTCAAGACTCCTGACCTGATATTTTAGATACTATGTTTCAATAAATATATTTGTTTGACAGGGAAGCTGTGTGCAAACAGAAATATATATTATTTTTCAAAAATAAAAAAAGCATCCCAGAAAAAAGGGCACTTTCTCTCCAGGAATAAAAAAGGCAGGTGCTCAAGCCCCCTTTCATGTCTATGTGTGCACGTGCCTGTGCATGATAATGTATAACAGGTCAAAGGTCATCTGATACAAATCAGCATCTAAATCTTGCTGAAGATTTCATTATAAAGCCGGTGAATAGAATTAGTGTAAATGTGAGGAATGATTATGAAACAAATTATTTTAGTCTTCATGCAAGAACAAGTAATATTTTGAAGATGAACATTTTAAACTACTCTTTATAATAATTCATGTCTGCTGTTTAGTCTCATATCAGTGTGTGTTTCTGTGTGTGTGTGTGTGTTTCTGTGTGTGTTCTTGTTTTTGTGTCATATCAGGACACAACTCTGTATAATGACATGGGTATGACACAGGTATTACAAGGAGAGGGTGACTTATGAGGACATAACCCATGTCCCCATTTTTCAAAACGCTTATAAATCATACAGAATGAGTTTTTTTGAGAAAGTAAAAATGCACAAAGTTTCCTGTGAGGGTTAGGTGTAGGGTTGGAGTAGGGCCATAGAATATACAGTTTGTACAGTTTGTACAGTATAAAAACCATTACGCCTATGGGATGAACACACTTTACACAAAAACAAACATGTGTGTGTGTGTGTGTGTGTGTGTGTGTGTGTGTGTGTGTGTGTGTGTGTGTGAGTGTGTGTGTGTGTGTCTGTGTGTGAGTGTGTGTGTGTGTGTGTGTTCATGAGTGTGACGGAGGATTTTGTATGACGCTTTCACTAGAATGAAACACTGTGGTACACTTTTGGTGGAGGAACTAAACTGACGATCAGAAGTAAGTCTCTTTAATTCTGTTATAAAAATATATGATATTTTAATTTATTTTATTATATTTTTGGATTATTTCTGTAAATATTTGTCAGCAAGATAATTAATTAAAAAATGTTTTTATATTTTATATTGTGTTTACATGTATTTTCTATTTTACATTAAGAATTTAAATTATTATTGGTAATATTTGATTGTATTTTAATGTATGGACAGCAGTATTATAAGATATTTTCAGTTATTTCTTTATGTATCATTTTGTCAAAAATTATTTTTTTTAAATGTTAACAATTAAGGGTTTTTAAATACATGACAAGTTTGATAATACTGACAAAATAAATATAATTGCATAGATGTTATCATCAGACAACCAGAAATTTAGCTAATGAACATTTTTAAATAAATAAAGAAAACTATTACATTTGCCGATTATGATTGTAAGTGTCTTGACTTGACTGAAACTTATGGTGAAAAATTATAGTTGATCATAAATATCAAAATAGAAGAATATTCAAAAAATACATTTAATATTGAAATTATTATTTGCATTTATTTTATAACGTTTATGAAGAAATCACAAAATATTAATTCATTTTCATTTACAAAATGTTTTAAACAATGTATTTGATATAAAAATGTTATGTAACTTACTAATTCTGAAAAATATTTATATAACTTATTTAAATTTTATAATTCATACAGCTCTTAAATGTCATTTTTCATTACATAAATAATTTAACATCTTCTTTTTACTAAAATTTCAATGTGTTTAAATGAATTCACTGAAATCCTATAAAATATATTTATTTATTTATTGAGAAATAGAATTTAGCTATAATACTTGGTACATTTAAAAAATAAAGTTTTTTTTAAATGCATGAAACACAAGTTAATGTCAAATCTTCTTAATTTTTACACTGTTTGATTTCTGCTTCTGTGGTGTGTGTGTGTGTGTGTGTGTGTGTGTGTTGTGTGTGTGTGTGTGTGTGCGTGTGTGTGTGTGTGTGCGTGTGTGTGTGTGTGTGCGTGTGTGTGTGTGTGTGTGTGTGTGTGTGTGTGTGTGTGTGTGTGCGTGTGTGTGTGTGTGTGTGTGCGTGTGTGTGTGTGTGTGTGTTTCAGCTGGTCCCGCAGTGAAGCCCTCCGTGTCTCTGCTGCCTCCCTCTTCTCTGCAGATCTCTGGAGACTCAGCCGCACTGCTCTGTCTGCTCAGCTCTTACTCTCCACAGGGGGCGCAGGTGAGCTGGACGCTGGACGGGTCAGAGGTCACCGAGGGGGTTCAGACCAGCGCAGAGAGCGAGCGGGACGGACGCTACAGCCGCAGCAGCGTCCTGAGCCTCAGCAAAGCACGCTGGGAAGCAGTAAATGTGAACTGAAGCTCTTGGGGTTTGAACATGGTCTCTGGAGACGGAGCTGCTCTATTCTGAGATCATCAGAATCACTAAAGCTGTCAATGCAAATCTGACTTTCAGCTCAAACTCACAGTTTCTCTGTTTGATCGGTTAAACGCTCTGAACTGGAACAGTTTCACTTCTGCTCATCAGAAATGAGTTATGAGTAAGAAATTAATCATCAGCTTGACGCGAAGAAGCTATTTTAATGATTTATAGTTTAATGTGCAAAATGTGATGTACAAAACCAAAACAGAATATTGCACAATTATTGTTTTGATCTGATATCAGTTAAAGAGTCAGTTGTGAGTTCATGTGTAGTTCTGTGTTTGGTCTCTGTGTGTCAGTAGTGAGTGATAGTGTTTGAGCAGCTGCAGCATCAGTTCAGTCAC
Source organism: Carassius carassius (assembly GCF_963082965.1). Taxonomy (NCBI): domain Eukaryota; kingdom Metazoa; phylum Chordata; class Actinopteri; order Cypriniformes; family Cyprinidae; genus Carassius; species Carassius carassius. Next base: position 25,792,602 of record NC_081796.1, read on the forward strand.
TGTGACTCTGACTGACACAGGTTTTTGTACCACGCTTTATCACTGTGTGAACACAAGATCACCCACAAAACTATTACTAGAAACTCTGCTGCAGTAGTAACTCAGACAGTAATAATGTCCATCATCTTCAGTCTGGACTCCACTGATGGTCAGAGTGAAATCACTGTTAGATCCACTGCCACTGAATCTAGATGGAGTTCCTGACTGAATCTTTTTTACATGATAAATCAGGAGTTTTGGAGCTTCTCCAGGTTTCTGTAAGTACCAGGATAAACCTTCATCCCCATTATCCCATCTGCCCACATCCTTGCTTGTTTTGCAGCTGATCTTCACTGTTTCTCCTGGTTGAGCTGCTGTTGAGGGACTCTGAGAAGGTCATGTTGATGAAGATTGTTGTGTGTGTCAGTGATGAAGTGTTAAACTCACAGCACTATAAACACTCTCAGAGCACTGAAGCATCTGATCAATATGCAAACACACTCACATCATTTACCTGAAGACAGTCGCTCATTAACAGACACAAAATACAGTTGCTGAAATGAAAAAATAATTAATATTTTTTTCATGTGATATCTTCTAATAGCCAATCTGTTATGAATTGCATCAGATCATTCGCTTCTCAATACATTTTCAAGACCAACTTTATTATATCAATCAGATATTCTCATTTTAGATTTTGAGAATATTTTTGACTGTAGTTGGATAGAAATATGACAACATTTTATGCCAAATGCATGGATGTTTTAATTATTATTTATTTATTTGTTTGCAATTGGGGGGAATTCAAATTCACTCAATGGAACATGAAAGCACCTGCAGATTCATGATGAAACAAGAACATGTGGCCAAATGATGAACCTCACAGATATTTTAAGATGAATTCAGTAAGAAAGAGAGTTACAGATTAATTTAGATATTTATCACATGAAAAGCTCAACGAAGGTTTTATATTTCAATTTATATCCATGAAAAACGGCTTTGTTTAGTGAGTGATAGTGTTTTAGCAGCTGCAGCCTCAGTTCAGTCACTGTGACTTGACAGAGTTATAAACACATGCAGAGCACTGAAAGCATGTCACTCATGTAAAACAGACTCTTTATGCAAATGCTGCAGTAGTGAACAATTTTAAGTTGTTCTGTTTCAGTGAACAGGAAAATAAACTGAGATCACTGGAAACTTCACTCACAGATGTGTTATTATGTTTGCTATATAACTGATATAACTCACAACATCTGAACCAAGCAAAGAACCAGACTGATTCAATAATTCATGACACTATATTCAGAATATGAATATGTGCTTGTGTAGGACATTATAGTGATGTCTTGTGGATCCAATCAAGCTGTAACAACTAAAAGTACTTCATCACTTGTGATGTCATTTAACTAACTACTTCTAATGATTGTGTGCAGGGGCATTGCAGAAGATAGGCAATGTGATGTAGGAACTATTGTACACCAGGGTTACACCCCTATCTTTTTACAGTTTATTAACACTACACTGGGGCATTGGGACCCATTCATTGTGTGTGCAGGAGAAAGGTGCAGGTTGATGCTGCTGGCTTGTGTTTACACAAAATGTGTGGTCAAGACCATTGAAGAGCCACGCAGAAAAATCATCCATTTATTTACTTGTCAGTGTTCATGTGTGTCCACACTACAGAGTGTTAAAGAAACACAGAAGCAATGTTGAAGTGCATGCTGGGAGCCATGGGTGAGTTTTGTACTAGCATACATTTCAGCATGACGCTTTTCATTGATTGTCACCACAGTTGAGATTAGTGATGGGAGAAACAAAGCTTTTCAGAACTTAAAAGCAAATATTTTGCTAAATGAGACACTGTTTTGAAATAGAGTGTTCTGGTAATGTCTGCTGTTTTGAAATGTTGTAACTGCAATAATAAAATGCATAAAAATGCATTTCACAAACCAATTGCAAGTGTTTTATTAGAAGTGTTGTCTGTTAGGTGTGACTAAATATCATCTAATACTTTTAAATATGAAGTGTCTACTGTATATGACTGATTTCCAGCCACTGCTTTATATGAAATAACTGAACTCCACAAAAACATTACCAGCTTTACTAATTTCTAACCAGCTTTAATTTATTTCTGACAAACATTCTCACTAAAATAAACATTTAAATGGGTTTAGAAGTTGATGTTTTTAGTGAAAATAATGTAGTTTAGTTTGAAGTCACCATTATGGTGATTATTGTCACCCTTCGTTGTGCTCTTGACCCTTGTTTTATAATGTTAGTTTTCCTCTGGTTGTTAAACAGATCAGCTCTGAATATGACAAAAAAGCACAAGGTGTTTCTAGATTCATTTAGAGCATCATGTTAAATTAATAGAAGATAATCTAAACAGTCAGATATTAAACACTGGATCAGTTTAATGAGTCAGATTAGATGGTTATAATGATAAATACATAATATCTCTTGGTTTGTCTTGCCATAAATAATGTTCTCACTGCAGTTCAAGAAAAACTAAGGATGAAAAGTCAAAGGCCCACTACTAATTACTAATTACGAACTACTAAGCACTAATCACCATAATGGTGACTTCAAATGAAACATTTTCAATAAAACATCAATATGTTAACTTATGTAATAGCCAAATTAGAACTTTTGTAGACTGACAAAAAAAGTCAATCAGGTTAGTAATAAGGGAAGCTGGTAATGCTGTTTGTGAAGTCGTTAACCCTCTGGAGTCGACTAACGAGGATACGCGTTTTGTGGCATCTTCTCCTGATAACCCCGAAGAGAACTTAAATTACACTTTTAGTTTTGATCGTACAGATAAGAGCAATACATCAATTGTATCTGTAAATGGTCTACTTTTATTTGTATACACACATAATAACAACAAAACTTTGTCCATTTACAAAATAAAGAAAACAAACAGGGTGCACTGTCTGCAACTCAGTAAATGGTCAACAAAATGATGTGAGAGATATATCTATAGAAAGCTTGACATATCTTCATTTTTATATTCTGTGATAAAGTAATCCATATGAACACAACGCACTGAGCTCGCTATTGATATTACAATAGACAATGTGAAGCTTGTGCTGTGTAAACGCTCACATTACAGCAAACAAAGCCGTGAGACTGATCTTCAAGTCTTTTCAATTTTACTGTTCGCTTTGCACTGAGAGGACTAAGACATTTTCTTACAAAGCTTTGGATTACCTCAGAAAAAATAATAAAGCGGCTTGATCCAGCAGAGATCAAAAACATGAGTAAGTCTATTTTATTTTTATTAATCTACTTGTATTAGCTTTCACATAACTTGTACACATTTAACTAGTTAGACTTTTTTCAAACTATGTTTCCTGACTAAATGTATAATCAAGTGAAACATTATGAAGTTTCATTTACATCATCTAAATGTTTCATGATGGCAGGAAGTTTAGTTTTTTTCTTCTTTTTATGTTCTATGACATAGACAGCAAAACGATATGAATGTAATATGAGTTATAATGTTGATAGCTTAACCCTGCCGGCGTCCTCAACTCCACGTGTTTGCATGTGTCAATATTTACGAATAGATTAAATGAAACGGGACAAATGTAATCTTGGCAAACTATGGAAAGCTTATTAAGCATGTATTTGCTACATTTTTGTAAGCAGTACACATTAAAACATGAAGAATGAAAATGCAGTACACAACAGATTTGTCGTAATAACGAGCCATAAACACATTCACAGTTGTAAATCCTGGTTCAGGTAGGAAGGTAAGGGTCCACTGAACGACATCTCATAGAGCACGTTTAGTCCAACGAAGCTATAACTTTGTAATATGGATGATAAATCCTTTGTTTACATTTCAGCTCTTCAGCGACAGAACTGTTTGTGTCCGTTATGGAATAACTCACACTCAGAAACTATATCTTGGTAGTAAAAAACGGCATGGTTTTGTAGCATACAGTGTCACACAGCTTTTTCTTTAATTGTTTTATTTTTAAACATTTTTCATATATGTGTGAGTGAGTGGGTTTTATGTTGAATGTGACTGTATATGCATTATTACCATCTGTTGGAGTGCAAATCAGCTCAATATTACTGTGTAATCACTGCTATCAATGTGAATGCCATTTTTATATGAATAGAGTGTGATTTATTGACTTTATGGCTCATTTGTATTATTACCATCTCTATAACTAGCCATCAACACATCAGCTCGTATGTTCATTGTAATTCATTGCAAATGCTGCATTTCTAGCAATCTCAGGATGTTCTGTAATCGGCATACAAAGTTAAATCGTTTTTATTTTTCCTACTCAAATTATTCTCATTGTATTTTTCTAGTGCTCAAATGAATTACTTATATGAGTTTCTGTCTAGTGTTTTATAATTTAAAAATATGCAGTGGTATGTTTAATGAATAAAATAGTTTGTAGAATCCTTCAATACAGTTACAATATTTTTTACAATATACAATATTTGTACAATATAAATTACAATATTGTTTATATTTGGGGGGGGGGGGGGTACTAGACATAGTCTCAGGAAAATGGTTGCAGGAATCTCATTTTTCATGATGTCTCCTTCAGATTTGAAATATAAACTCATGAGACATTTGACTTTCAACCCATTTTCTAGATTGCTCCAGTACTGATTTCATGTATTTTTAGATCAAATCAAAAAATAAATTCAGCGTGGTAAAAAAAATAAAAATAAAGGCACTTCAGTGTCTATAACTTTTCATACTTTTGATTATTATAAACTCTGGTTGATAAAAAGTACAGCCCAAAGGGTTTTCTTTCCAAAGACACCAATATTAGGTGTGTAACACACTGAAGTAAGGAACTGTTACAATTTTAAGTTAGGTGCAGCTGTGAGTCTAATAATGGTGGGTGCTGGCTAACAGTTAATTTTTAATTTCCTGATAACGCCGAAAATAACTTAAATTGCACTTCCAGTTTTGATCGTACAGATAAGAGTAATACATCAATCGAATCTGTAAAGTGTTTACTATTTTTTGTATACACTCATGATAAAAACAAAACGCTATACTTTTGTAGAATAAGGAAAATAAACAGTGTGCGTTATCTGCCATCTCTGTCTCTGTCACCTCTCTTCACAGACACCTAAATGAAACAACCCGAATCTCAGCGAATACTTGCCTCAAATACAAGATAAATATATCTATAGAAAGCTTAAAATGTCTACTTTTGAATAAACAGATTCAAGTAAAAAACAAATAATAAATGTTTATGTAATTTGTATAAAAGTAAGGACTGGTCCAGTTTCTCCTGTATCGTCTCATTATAGATAATGTGTTCCCGCCTACCTCTTAGCACGCTGTTCATATGGAAATTAACTGAGGTGAGCCAGGTAATCACGTACACGGCCACGAGAAATGACATAAAACGTAAAGGATCATCATAGAAATTTACTTGTTTCCTGCGCGTTTGGATGATGGCACGCTACACAGGTGAAGAAGTGCTTCGGATGATCCTGGACAGCGACGAAGAGGCTGCTTTCTCCTCAGAGGAAGAACATGACTCCGATGACGAATGTTTGCATTTTGAAGATCGTCTGGACCCAGCTGAGGATATAATTCCTGACGAGTAAGCCTTTTATTATTACCTTCATGATTTAAAATGTTGCTCAGCTATAGCATATTTTATATCTACATTTGGACGTCTCCAAACAGGCTTGACTAAAATCAGAGCAAAGCACGTATTTAACTATATATTATGATATATGATGATGATATATAGCCTATATAATTATATAATACACATATAATGATATAAGGCCGATATATATATATCTTATATCTCTTACCAAAATTAACCATGCTTTTTTTTTGTAATCTATTTAATTTTATATATTTTTTTACATTGTGGATTGTATAGACTGTATTTTTCAAAATGCTGAAATTGTTTACCAACTTAGCTTGTTGGCGAATATCAGGGGGGTATTCCAGAAAGCAGGGTTAACTTACCGTGAACTAAAACCTGAACTCACGGTTGATTAACCCCAAACCTTGCTTACTCGAGGTATGTGGTTCCAAAAACTCGTCCGGGAGTAAGTTAATTCAACTCAGAGTATGTTCCTGGTTAAGACTCAAGACATTCTCAACAGAGCGACGATTTGACGAGTCACTATAGAAACGGACGCTAAGAAAAAGCGCGCCATGCTGTTTCTTTCTTCTTCTTTTGTTAATTAGTTGTTTACATGCTTAGAGCATATCGCCACCTAATTGATGGCTGTGCAATCATTTTTATTTTTTTCCATTTAATCTTTAATACTTGAGAATGTGAATTATATTGCTTGTTTTATGCTAATTATACATTAAGTCATATCAGATATGTATTTTGATTTAGAATTTATACATTATAGAAAAATGCCACTCCATGCAGTGAGATATAACATATAATAAATAAAATATATAAATATATATAAGTTAAACATTACCTTGTCATAGTGTTTTATAATTTATACATACCTCTTAATACATAATTTACAGATAACTCTTATATATGCCAATAAAATAAATAATCATATTAGAATAATATATTACCTTATTTATTACTTATATTAGCGCTTCCTAATTAACATATATATATATATATATATATATATATATATATATATATATATATAATAGGCTATATTACATATTCTAATATTATATAATGTTGTGCGGTATCTGTCACGCCCACTGAAGGCTCGCTGAAGTGAACTAATCCTGGAACATAACCTGCTCTGGAGCAGGTTATGTTCAGAGAGTGAGTTGCTATGACAACTAACATAACCTGAAAGTTACCTCCGTTTTTGGATCCGAAAGTTCAGGTTATCCATTTACTTACTCTTAAACATACCCGGGTATGTCACATAACCTGCTTTCTGGAATACCCCCCAGATGTGTTAAAAGTTTCAAAAGTGTTATACCCGGCTATTGGCGTTCGCGATCATCCGAGGTGTAAATGTATCATAAAGCTGCAAATGTCGCTGATAAGTGGGCCATCGGCAGACATACACGCGTGTCTATTCTTATCAGTGATGTAATGTTTTATCAGTTATGAATCCTCTGGTAATTGCTAACAACACTTTCAATTTTCTTTTAGGACTGTGGCTGCATCATCGGCAACGTGCATAACAAAGGGACCCGAGTGCTTGAGTTCGCTGGAAAATCATACCGAGTAAGTGCACAGTATTGTAGTTTTATTATGCCTATGCCTAAATAATATGGAAACATTATTTGTGGTTTGGATGACACAATAAGCAAATCTTCCTGTATGGATTATTAGAAATTGTACTTTTGTTATGCCTGTATCCCACATGAAAAACTAATATTGTAATTTAGCTATAGTGAATACTATAGTGTTTTTGAACCATGGTGTATTGTACTGTATTTATTATAGTATTTACAACACTATTTCTTAATATATGTCATCAGTTTTTAACAACAATTTTTTTTAACACTTCAAATACACCACTTTCATGTTTTACCTGCATCAAAAATGCTAATTTTTATTTTTATTCTTTATTTCAGATGTGCAAAAGAACCTGTGGCAAAGAGAGCTAAAGTAAATAAGCATCCCACTTGGTCATGGAAAACAGAGGATGATATTGATATGGCTCCACAGGCTCTGAGATTCCTGCCCACAAGGGAACCTGGACCACAACTAAGACCATGTGATGCACACACTCCCATGAGTCTATTCAAAAAGTTTTTTTCTGACACTGCTGTGACAACTCTGTGTCAAAACACCAATGCTCAGGCTGCCAGGGCATGTGCAAAGGGACATAAATATAAATGGACAGATGTCAGCATCAGTGAGCTGTACTGCTACTTTTGGTTACTCTTCTACATGGCAATGGTGAAGTTGAGTTTTATCACAGACTACTGGCGGCAGAACAATCTTTTCTCTGTTCCTTTTCCTGCCACAATCATGTCAAGGGACAGATACCGCACAATTTCATGGAATCTGCACATGAGTAACCCAGATGCAGACCAGGACAATGACAAAAAGAGGGGCACAGCTGAACATGACCGTCTTTTCAGAGTCAGGCCCCTCATGGACACAATCCGGCTTGCATGCAAGGCCATCTATCAACCAAGAAAAAATTTGGCAGTGGATGAAAGAATGGTGGCATGCAAAGCAAACAAAGGAATGACTCAGTACATGAAAGCCAAGCCAACCAAATGGGGCTTCAAGTTGTTTGTTCTTGCGGATTCTTCAAATGGATATACTGCAGATTTTGCTGTTTACACAGGAAAGAACCACTTTCCCACAGGCCATGGACTTTCATATGACGCTGTGAAATCTCTGTTGGACCGTACAGTTTTGGGCTCTGGGTACCATGTATACATGGATAATTTCTACACTAGTCCCAAGCTCCTAAGAGACTTGTTTGCTTTGAAGTTTGGTGCATGTGGGACTTACAGAGACAACAGGAAAGATTGCCCTCGGAATGCAGCTAACTCCCTCACCAAAAAATCTGTGAGGGGCTCCATCAGGTGGATTCGAGACAAAGATCTTGTGTTTGTGAAATGGATGGACACACGAGAGGTGTCTGTCTGCTCCACCATCCATGCTGCTTACACAGGAGACAATGTGCAGAGGAGGGCAAAAACACAAAATGGATGGAGGAAAAAGAGTTTTCCATGTCCTGCACCTGTGACTGCCTACAACCAGCACATGGGGGGTGTTGACCTGTCTGATCAGCTGTTACAATACTACAGTACACAGCACAAAACAATGAAGTGGTACAGAAAGCTATTTCTACACTTCTTGGACATTGCTGCCACCAATGCTTTTATTTTACACAAAGAGCTTTATGGCACCATGACTCACAAGGAGTTTATGGAAGAACTAATTGCAGAGCTCTGTGGTGTGTCACAGAAAATACCACCAAAGCAGACCAGTGCTGACCATGTGCCTATTCCAGGATCTGAGCAGCCCTCAGGTGCCACTGCTGGTCGCCGGACTTGTGTGCTTTGTAAAGTAAAGCATGAGACAGGACACTCCTTGGAAATGCCAGGCATGTGTTGTGCACTTGTGTGTCCTGTTGAAAAGGAACTGTTTCCTGGAGTGGCACAAAGACGTATAACTGTGCAATTCTGGGCACTTTATGATAAAGTGGTCCCTTTTTTTTATCTTGCACTCTTCCTGTTTACAATATATATATTTTTTATGTTGCACTTTTCCTTTTTTCCTTTTTTTTTGCAGTTTCACCTTGATTGTGCCTTCTGTGTTTATATTTTTACAATAATATTAATAATGTAGTTTATTTTGTGTAAACAGCATGTTTACTTTTTTTTTTTTTAGATGTGTAGATTACATTGCAAAAGAACCTTATGCAAAGCGAGCTAATGCAAATAAGAAGCCCACTCAGGAACCTGGAACACAGACCAAGCGAGACACACACTTCCATGAGTCTCTTAAAAAAATGTATGTTCTTCAGAGCACGTAAACAATACACAGATCGGAAATGCTATGTATGGGATGTTCATTTATGTATTTCAACATGACACAATAGCTAACAATATTCATCATGTTTTTGTATAGAAATGAACTTCTGCTCACCAAGCCTGCATATATTTGACCCAAACTACACCTGGCTGAAAGGCTTATTATGCAGCTCATTATGCTGGCCTAATCACACTAACATTCATTGTCAATCATGACTACTCACATATGCCATTTCGAAACAAAAAGTGTCTTAGAAAATGTAAATAAATTTATTGTTTTCTGTGAGTGAGTAAGCAAGATGATTTTCACATAATTTTGAAGCAAAACTTCTAGGCTACACGCTGCAGGCTTGACAGTCTTGTGAACAAATGTTCTGTATGTGTTTTATGACCTTATTTCAGTGACTTCAAAATTGTAGTTTTTCACTAACCATGCATAAATGTTTTTTTCTCAAAAACACAATCATGTACATACATGCTATTTACATATTATTGTAGCTCAGTTTGTACTGAATACAGTGTTTTCAGACTTTAAACATGTATATGTTTATAAGCAACTTAAATAAGCACAAAAGTAGGGGCATGTCAAAACTTCTCCACGCCCCCAAAACACCCTTAGACCTCAGGGGGTTCATTATCCTCTGCTGAGATCTTGAGAGATTCAGTGTCTACATTTACTTCAGTTTATTTCTAAGGCTGTGGCTGAAAGTCATTTGTAGTCTTATTTTTTGGTCTTGGTTTTGGAAGTCTGGTTTTGACTACATGCCTGATTTCTTTGCAACATTTTATAAATGAGGCCCCAGGTGTCATCTTCCAGGATGCTAAATGCAAATAAGATGCACTAAAACAAGGTCCATGAAACCACATGCGATGAGATATGATAAAAGTTTCTGTTTGCATTGCTGGTAAGAGAAAAAAACTGAAAACTTGAGTAAACAAAATGTAAACATTGAAGATGCAAATATGACAGAAACATCACCATAAAGTATTAGTACAGAAATCAAATCTTTGTGATTCTACAAAATGCCTTTTTGCAAGAGTTTTTTAAACTAGGTATTGAGACACATTTAGATACCAACACACAACAATGGTAACAATCAAGAAAAAAATCAGATAAACAATTTCTGAACATCATAAAACAAGCTACTAAAAGTTACAACAGAAACAACATAAAAAAGCAAACAGTTAAGAGTTTAAGAAAACAAGAGGGCAATTCAGATGCATCATTTGTTCATGCCACAATGCATGCTGGGAGTTTTGTACCAAGCTGGGATCCAGCGTGCATTGCAGCATGAAGCTTTCTGTTGATCTTTATCATTGTTGAGATTCATATACTGTGTGTGTCAACTTTTTATTTTATTTAGCCTTTATTTAACCAGGTAAGTCAGTTGAGAACCAGTGCTCATTTGCATTAACGATCTGGCCAAAAGGATGCATTATTTAGAAGCTTATTTTGTATAGGTTTTTAAAAAATTTCTTAATAATTGATTGCTGAGTTGAACTAACTGAATAAACTTCTGTAGCAGAGAGTTGGTAATGCAAAATTCACACACACACACACACACACACACACACACACACACACACACACACACACACACACACACACACACACGTATATATATATATATATAATTAGTGCACAACACTATAATCACTAATAATCATTGATTATACTTCAGATGGGATCAGGAAATCAGGCCACTTCATGATTATATTACAATCAATAGATACCCAGTATTATCTGATCTCAATTTATCTTGGCTTTCTTTCTGCTGTGTATTATTAAACACACTGTTACAGTAACCAAAGAAAACAAAATAAAATATTGAGTCCAACTAAAGCACCAAACTAAACATTAATCCATATAATGGTGACTTTAAATGAGAAACATTAAAGTTAAATCAAAATTAATTTTCAATTAGGTACACTGCTTAAAAAACGTCCAGACATTTTCAAACATTTTCAAATTTTTCAGCCCAGTCCAGTTATTTCCAAATGCAGGCTCAATTGGGAATGTTAAGGGTTGTTATGCAAAGTCACTCTGTGAATAAGTTGTTGTTAGTGGTCAGACTGTAGAGCTCAGGATCAGATCAGGAGCATCCGTGGACAGGAGAGTATTGTGTGCAGTGAGTATTTACCTTCAGTTGATTTATCTGAAGAGTCTAGTTTGTCTTTCTGGTTCCTTTCAGGTTGTTAATTGATTATGTTTTTTTATTAACCCAAAAGTTCTCGACTGGACCTAAGATCGACAACCAGCGAATCAACAAGCAGCAGATGTGAGATGCATACACTGTGGCTGCCGCTTCTCCTGAGTAAGTCTGTAAACCTGACAGAGATTTATATGCTTCATACTTTTGTGGAAACAATTATACACTACCATTAAAAAGTTTGGGGTGAGTAAGACTTTTTTATTCCAAAAAAAAGAAAAAAAGAAAAGAAGGTAATACTTCTATCCAGCAAGGATACATTAAAATGGAACAATAAATGCGTTTTTTTTACTGATATTGATCAGAAATGTTTCTTGAGCAGAAAATCATCATATTAGAATGATTTCTGAAGGTCATGTGACACTTAAGACTGGAGTAATGATGCTGAAAATACAGCTGTGATCACAGAAATAATAGAAATTAGCTACTTTAATTCATAATTAATATTTCACATTATTTCCTTTTTACAGTCATTTTTTTTTACCAAATGCAGCTTTGGTGAACAAATTAGATTTTCAGTTACATTAATAAATCTTAGTTATTCCAAACTTTTTACTAGTAGTGTATGTATAACGCTTTATTTGAAGAATATAACATATTAAGAGGACATCTTGCATGTTTCTTAAAATGTTTCTAAAGTTTCCAGTAAATATTAATTTACTGGCATGAGTGGACAGTTGTGCACCTGTTCCTCTTTTATTTCATTTTCATATTTTTTGCATTTATATCCCTAAAAAAACTTTCTGGAAAATCCCCTGGCTCACCTGAGATTTGCATAACCAAGCTGATGTGCGATAGTACATATATTTGCAAAGATTTTACAGTAACATCCATAACTACTGTACCATTAACAGTTCTGTAAGGCTAAAATGTGCTTTGATGCAACTGTCTATTGCCAGTGCACCAATATAACATACACATTTATGGAAGATTTCTAGATATTTTAACATAATTAACCCTCTGGTGCTCTTCAGTCACTTTTGACCAAAAAAGGGGTTAAGATGATTATAAGGTCCAACACACTTTGGAAGCCCCCAGAGTAGTAACAGTACTAGTAGTAATGTAATGTAAATTATAAATGTATCTACCAAAGAACTAAAAAAATAAATAAATAATGGCTTATTTCTGAATTTCCGGGAATATTCTAATCAGAAAGTGAGATCAGATGGTGAACTGTCATCAAAAATGAAGTCCGTTCATCAAAAAAGAGGTAACAGAGGGCAGAGAGAGAGAGAGAGAGAGAGAGAGAGAAAATGGGCCGACAATAACTCATTTCATCGAAGAGAAAGGTACATGTTTATTCCCAGAGTTTCCTTTGCTTTAATGTTAGCCCTAATTGCGTAGCCAACCACTACCTGATAGTCAATTCAATATTCAATAGGTTAAGTTAAAAAAATAATGTAAATATTTGCATTGTAAATTTACATTTGCCCAATAAATGAGGAATAACTGTTCAAAACAGTTATTATGTAACAAAGCCTCATTTACTGAAATCATGTGTCTTTGGCAGTTTGATACGCGCTCCAAACCAGAAATTAGAAACTAAAGTTTCATAAAGGTCCGAAGCTTCATGAAACAGTGTTTTGAAAACAGCCATTCCTATTTTTAACTTGAAGTTTAGCTTAGCTGTAAAGAAGAAACTCCATACGTTTGTCATATTTGAAACTCAAACATTCCATTTAAATTTTAAACTTTATTCTTGCCCTTGTTTTACCCCGTTGTCTGTCTCTGTGTATATTGGCAAGTCTTCGAATTTTGTCTTGCACTACTGTAACAAAATCGGAATTTCTTTTTCCACACTGGAAAAACACTCTCTAACTCCACCTGCTACAGTAGCTGCACCCCCATTCTTTCACTATTGGCTGTACAGATGTATGCAAATATGTAGACTGACAGGGATTCAGTCTACATATCATTGCATTTGGATCGAGAGTATATATATATATATAGCTCAAGTGGTAGAGCATTGCGTTATCAAGATTGGGGGTTTGATTCCCCGGGAACACATGATAGGTAAAAATTGTTAGCCTGAATGCACTGTAAGTCGGTTTGGATAAAAGCGTCTGCAAAATGCATACATTTAAATATATATATATATATATATATATATATATATATATATATATATATTGTGACGAGTCAGCCGCCTCCTCCCTAATTGTCATCGGCACCCCGTCCTAAATCGCCGCCCTTCACCAGGCTCCCAACAGGAGTGGGTGTGTGAGAGGAGGGGCGCTGGACGAGTCAGGGCTTGCGGCGTGTGATGGGGCACACCTGAAAGAAATGGAGCCTCATCACCAGAGCTTCCGGACCCGCGATCCGGATGAGAACTGCACCAGAGGACACCAGATCCCCTGTTGTTTTGTACATTCTTCCCCTTTGGCCACCTTTATCCCCTGTTTTATGATTTCTGTTAATAAAAGCCTCTCCTAGGCATGACGCCACGTCCACAGTGTCTGTCGTGTACTCATCCTGTCACATTTTATATATATATATATATATATATATATATATATATATATATATAGATGTATGCAAACATTTTGACAACTTGTTTCTCAAATGATCACATTCAGGCTCAGTCATTTGGGCAGAGGAGCAGTACTTTCCTCAGTCACGCAAAGACACATGGGAAAACAGCAGTTTTCACTGTCGATCATGTTTCAAAGATCTGACGACCATCACCAGCAGAAACGTCCACCTCATTGTCCAGAACATCTCTTCGGACTTCTGGATTGGACTCCGCAGCAATAGTTCCATCCCAATGGGCGAATGGTCCAAATGGTCCAATGGGGATCCTGTTACATATCAGAATTGGTACCCTGGTCATCCTGTTCCATCTCCTATATGTTCCTCAACTACACAAAGTCCACCGAGCACCCCAATGACCTCAACACAAGCATCCACAGTCACTTCTGCTTCTGTATCCTCAAGAAATGATACATGCCCCATACTGTCCGAAATGCTTCTTTGCTTAAATATGACATGTGGTGATCTTGAAACTTCCATCGGTATGTGTAAGGGAACATCCACTGTTACCCCTAAGACTACAACATACAGCACCACCTTTAATGCCCCAACAACTGAGAGCACCAGCGACTGCAAACCCAATCCTGGACAGTACATCGAGGATGCTTGTGTGGTCCTGCTCAGCTCTGGCATGTGGAAGGAACAAGAATGCAACAGAAGTCTACCTTACATCTGTTATGAAGGTATAAGGCCTTTGTTTAAGAGCACAGCATTGTATTGTTAGATTCATATTGTTGGCTTTCTTAAAAAGAAAGGTTCCAAAAGAAGGTTTTCACAGCAATGTCAAAAAACAAACTTGGTTGTGGGCTGTGGGATTTTCATGAATTAATCAACTGAATTAATCAACTCGTAAAATACTTAAAATAACTAAATTGTTATTCAATAATTTAAAACATTGTTCCTTATATACAGGGTCAGATATGGTGACCAGTTTGGTGCTCAAGGCAAGGTTTTAGTTTTTGCCGATGCAACACCGAATCATTCACACAGAAATAGCATAGCTTTATAACATAAAACAAATGATACATACAATATAAATGAGAGTATTGCATAAAAAAAGACATTTACTCAGGTACCTAGCTATTTAAATAAAATAATTGTATTTACCTAGTAAATGCAATATTTAGTTTACTGAGAAATTAAAATAATAATAATAATAATACAACAAATACAACAAATTACTTGAGCAGTTATTGTTTTTACTGTTATTTACTGTATTACTGTTTTTTTAAATCATAAAGTGAACAAAAACAAATTAAACAACTGTATATTATGAATACTTTTAATGTGGTTATTGAAAAAAGGTTAAACTATGAGAAATATATTCTAATTATATTATTGTAATGTAAAATTAAAAATCTTAATTTCTTTATTTTGAACATTCTTAAATTTAGAAATGCACTGATCTTGATTGTTCATTTCTGATTTAATACTTTTTCTTCAGGCAAATGGTACCAATTAATTAATAATTTATTTTTATTTTATTATTCATTTCTATATTACAGGCCAAGATCTTTAGCCATTTAAAATTACAGTCAACCACTGCATTATAATTACGATCCACACACCTGCACGAAAGCATCTTGGCATCAAGAACTTAAGATCATTTTTCCACTACAAAAAAACTTTTGTGAAATGAATGAAAATGCTAAACGTTCTTTATTGGCTTTGGTGTTTCCATGAAAAAGCTTTAACATCCATGGACATTTTTTAATCCACAAAGTGTTCTTTACAGTGAAAAGGGTTCTTTAGATTAATAAAACACTCCTCCCTCTTATAAAATCGGTTTGTTTGGGAACTGTTTACTGAAAGGTTGTTTAGGGAACCCAAAATGGTTCTTTATGGAGAAACTTTTGTTTTTAAGACTGAAAAAAAGTTATTTAAATGTTCTACAATTTTTTTAAGAACTTCTTCACCGAATGTTTCTTTGAGGAACCCAAAATCAAAACTCCTTTTTGAACCTTTATTTTTAAGAGTGTAAATAACTTGTAAGTTTCTGTTGATATTCGTCTTTGCATCTATTTGTCCGCAGAGCGCTTTTTTGGCCAGATAAACATTTCCAGCGTGACCACAAGCACAGGCAATGTGAGCTGGTCTGAGGGACCCGGTGCTAAGAACATCAGTCACTACAGAGTGGAGGTCACTGGGGACAAAAACCAGACATTTAACCAGAAAAATCTCTTTCAATACATAGAGACTCTGACAGCAGGAACTCTGTACAAAGTTCAGGTGTTTCCTGTGAAATGTGACAGGGATCTCAATCCGCAGAATATCTCCTTCTACACTTGTAAGTAGACTCGGTTTTTTGACTTCATTGTGTGCAACATGATTTCAACACGACTAATGATCAAAATGACCCATGCTGTCCCTTTTTAGTGCCCTCTGATGTGCAAAATCTGATTGTGGTGAGTGTGACAGATGTTAGCGCCAACCTCAACTGGAGTAAACCAGATGGAAACCATGACTTCTACTCAGTAGCATTCATAAATGCATCGAAAGGTGAAGAACACAAGTGTGATAATGAAGGGTGCACTATTACGGATCTTATTCCAGGAACCGAGTATGAATTTACAGTTAAAGCTGTAGTGAATAAGACGATTCAAGGTGTGCCGAGCAAGGTTTCTGATTACACCAGTAAGTGCAGAAAGTTTCATTTCTGATTATATTCATCCATCCCAAGCTCTAAACATTTCCAAATAAAGCATTGCTTCTTGGTTTTAATTCTATTTGAGTTTTAGTATAGCTTTATTGATAAATTAACTTTTATTTTTTTTTATTTTTAGGTTAATTCCAGTTGTTGTTGTTTTTTTTAGCTTTGTGCTTTTCCATTTTTTTGTAAGTTTTTTTCCCCATTTTTAACTAATTAATTTATTATTATTATTAGGTTTTTTTTTAACACTGGTTGAAGAAAATAAAATTGGCACAAAACAAATTTATCAGGAATAGCGTTAGGGGAAGCCACTTTTTTCATGCATCGTAAATATCATGTGGCTCTGAGAGTGCACTGATGAAATATTTATACCAAATCATTTTGATGACTGATTTTGGCAACGAACATCTGAGATGCTGTGTGATGCGATTGGTCAGCTGGTTAGTCCAGTTATCCAATCACATCCTCCGTTGCGCATCAAGGGATTTATTCAGTAAATGTGCTTTCATTGTAGCTTGTGCATCTTGTCAATTAAAATGCTTTTTTTTCTAATTAATGTATAACTTGGCACTTCCATCCAGCGTGCGATAACCTCAGATTCATATAGGCTTTAACAGGTGGATGGAAAACTTAGCTATTCTCAAAGTAGCATGCATTCCCGTGAATACAAGGCAAATTTGGGATAAAACTACATGCTTTTTTATAGACTAACTGCTTTTTTTGGTATTTACTTTTCAGAGCCTTCAACTGTCAGGAAGCTAAGATCAGCAGACAATGACAGTACAGTCATAATGGCCTTTTGGGATCCTCCTACTGGCAGTCATTCAGGTTACCGCTATTGTCTTAAAGAAGTCAATAACAGCCTCGAGTGTACTTACTGCAACATCGCATCAGACATCAGCAATACAGCAAACAACAACATCACAAACAGCAGTGATACAACAACTGTCAGTATTACAGACTGCAAAACAGTGCATAGAACAGAAACATTTATCAAAGAGAGTAATAAATCAGACGGCAGCATGTTTTGTCTGTGTGTGGCAGCACTAACAAAGAGCAACAATCTGTCAGGAGAAATGGTCACAATCTTAGCATACACACGTGAGTCTCATGTTAAATTATTACATTCGTTCCCTAATTAAAGGGAAATCATGCATGTACTGTTAATTCTAATGGACCATTTCTAATTGACTGTCATCTTAGTGAGTTAGATAAAGCTGTGAGTTGTGAGTTGAAAGTCAAGCAATTATGGAAGATTGTTTCTATAATAGAGTACAAGATTAAACAGTTATCTTTTTTTTTTACTTGTTTTTCCTCACAATTGAGGTTACACGTATCTCAAAAATCTGACTTATTTCTCATAATTACGAGTTAATATCTCCCAATTAAGAGATTTTGCTTAGAAATGTGAATTTTATTTTACAATTCAGAATTTAGTTTTTACGTATATCTCCCAATTGCAAATTCAATCTCAAGAGTCTAACTTTTTCTTTCAATTGCAAATTCTCACAATTTACAGGGTTGTACAAATCACACTTTAGTTTCCATTTCACAATTCAGACTTTTTCATAGAATCGCCTCTTTACATATACATTTTTTTTTCTTAGAAAAATGTCACAATTACCTTTTGTCATTTTTATTCAGAAACTTTTTATGACTGCTTAGATTTTGTTCAAGTCTGCATTCAACGCCGTTGTATTCTCCTCTCCTATTGTCTTCTCTTAGAACCAAAAACTGTGACCCTCTTTTTGAAACCCAGCTCACAAACCATTTTTGCCAACTGGACAGTAAAAGGGAAGTATGAAAAATTTGAAGTTAGTATTACAACGGATGCATACAATTATACTGCCCAGATTACTACTGCAAACTTGAATTACTCGTTCGATAATCTGAAGGCAGGAGTGAATTACAACGTTTCAGTTGTCACCCTTAATGGTAAACTGAGAAGTAATCCTGCTAATAAATCAGAGTTCACCCGTGAGTAATTATATTGCAATCACAATTTTTTAAATCATTTGTATAGTAGTTTAAATTACTGTCTCCATCAGCTTTTAAGTTCAGCTGTATAACATCTCACAAATCATTTCACAGGGCCTGCTAAACCTCGTGGCGTAAAGGCCACCGCTAACAAAACTACCGTACAAGTAAGCTGGGAAGCTCCAACTGAGTCCGAGGGTGCCTTGATTAAATATACAGTCAAATGTTACACTGCTTTTTGGAAAAAATCTCATGAAGGTCAGACAGCTGATAGAAGCATTCCCTTTACTGGTTTAAATCCAGGAACAAAATATGAGTGTAATGTCAGTGTCGTGGCTGGAAATTTGGAGAGCCTTCCAGAAACTGTTAACGCAAACACAGGTAGAGATTACATTTACTTTATTTCTGAAGCAAAGATTTAGCTTTGCTGTTTGCTTCTATTGTGCTTCATGATTGTGCTGCTATATCCTGGTGTTTAAAACTGTATTTCTTTCTATATTTCCAGAGCCTGAGAAGAGGACACTGGTCTTCACGATGTTGTGTTCCTCTAAAGACCCACTTCATTGTGACGAAATTGAAACTCGGTTTGAACTGTTTGAAAAGGTGAAGAAATATTCATTGACTACATCAAGCTTGTTGCAACTTTACAACACGTTTTACCTTTTACCTTTAAGGCTAAAAAAATAATAATAATCTAAAACAGCTTTGTGCAAATAGCTGTAAAAGTTGACTGAAATTAACTAACATTTCCATTCTGTCTTTCAGCTGAAAAACATAACTTATGACAAATTTCAAGACTTGGTTCACTGGAATATGAGTTGGGCAAAAACTGGGTTTGTAAAATCAGCTGAATCTCAAACAAGTCATATTTGTTGTCATATACAATATATATATATTACAAATTAGTATGATTTATATTTAACTCTGACTCTCATTTCACAGAAACAACATCCTTTGAATCTCTATGACGTGGCCTAAGAGGACAAATCACATACTGACATTTTGTGTGATTTCATGCCTGGTGAATTCTCCATTTGTTTTCTTACATTTACATTAATGCATTTATCTTACAAAAGAGGAACAAAATGAATTAGTCAAAGAGCCAACAATATTTGTTATATACAATGCCAGGTTTATTAGACTAGATTAGGAAACAAGTAAGAGAAGAGGAGAAATCTTGAGAATAAAAAGTTTTGGTAAACACTGCCTTATGGGAAACAAATATTATTATTATTTTTTTGGTCTCCATGAGGAAAACAGCTTATAAATCATACCAAATGCTAAAGGTTTTCTGTGTGGGTTATGGGGTGAGGGTGTAGAATATACAGTATAAAAACCATTTGGTGTGCATTGGTTGTTAAGAGGCTGTTAAGTGCTTGTTTTTAGCTTCTTTTGAAGGTTTTGTTTAGTTTCTTACTCGTTTTTGATCCTGTATGGCATTTTTTTGTTCTTACAAATTGCATATTGACATATTTACTATAAATTGAGTGGTGTGATGATATTTGCTATAGTTCTGGGAGCTATAATTTATCTACAAAACTGTAACATGAATACCTTTTTCTTAAAGACATTTGCTGTAGCTTCATGTGAATTCCATTTTAATGTTCATAATGGATTACTGCTGATTATTTTGGGGATTGGTTTCATTATAATTAAAGATATTACACATGGGTTTGTTCACTTTATTCCACTACTTTATGCAAGTTCTCTGCATAATTACTTTCTTTTCTTTTTTTTAACTTTTCTTTTTACTTTGATATCAGTTTACAGACTCTGTTTTCTGTGATTCTAAATATAGATGAGTCAAACCTGTCTGTCACAGGACAGATCACAGTCTGTTTCACACATAGCCTACTCCGTCTGCACTTGCTATGCATTGCATTTTTTTATGCACCCATGTTAATGGATTAAGGCTGATTTATTCTCAATGTGTCTGCAAGTTTGCTTGGGTGTGAAATGCAAATACGACGTCATCGTGGCCAGAAGTTCGCTTTGAGTGTGCACAAACTCAAATGCACGCATTCTTTTAACTCTCCGCGCAGCTCCGCATCCGAAGGTGCACAAGTTAAGGGCGATTCTAGCCAAAGATCTGGAACCGTTTTTTGGTGTGATTATTATGTGTTTGTTATGGGGCTCTTTAAGAGAGTGGTCAAGGGAGAAAACAAGTAAAAACGGTGTGAAGAGAGGAAGACACATAAATGTTGGCAACTGAGTTAACATGTTCAATGGACCTGCTGTCTTTTGTTTAAGAACATGACAAATTTCACTTCTGCTCATGGAGTCAGTAGTTTATAAGACAGGGTTTTCAAGAATACATTATGATTGTATAAGGTATGTCAAGTCAAGTCAGGTTGAGTTTTATTGTCATTCTGCTACATGTGGGGACATACGATGGAACGAAATGTTGTGCCTCACAGGACTACGGTGCTCCATAAATATAGACATAAAACATTTAAGTAAAACAGTATAAACCTAAATGCAGCTAACCTACAATATACTATATAAATCTTAATATACTCATAAGTAAATAATTAGACAAAAAATATTGATTTGAGTTGAAATACTTGAATGCAAAGCTTCCTTGAAGACAGCTGTTGCTAGCAAGCAGCAAGTTCAAACTAGACGGACATTTAAGGGAAAAATTGCAGTCAAACCACTTATTACATAACATTTCACCATACAAATAATTAAGGCAATAAAAGAATTAAGACGAAAATGTTTTAAAACCTTAGCAGTTTGTTAGTTCTCTTATAATCCATTACAGCGTACAAAACAATCGTAGCAAAATGGCAGCAGCTGCGTTTGTATGAAACGATAGAGGATACCAGAATTACATATAATTAAATAATTGTACAGTACATCATTTTGAATCAAGTTTTAAAATTTTATTAGCTAAACAAACGCAAAGCTTCCACCAAGAAAAAATAGTTAAAGCAAGAGTATAGCGCTGACTGCTGTTATCTGGATGAGCCTGTGTTATTTGCTTTTATCGAGGGATAAAATACTTCGGAATGTCACGACTGACCAATCAGAATCAAGTGTTCCACAGAGCCGTGTGATAAATATAAATAATAATCTATGCATAAACTAGAGAATACAAACTGTACAAATGCTACAAATAAATACTTTACATGTGCAAAGGGAAAGTCAAGCAGCTGGCTGGGGAACCGTGCAAGATGATTTGCAGTGCATGAGAAAAAACATACATATGTTGAGTTATTTCAGGGATATTGTACACAACAGTGTGTGTGAAAAGTGTCTTGTGCGCATAGAGGAGAGTGTGTTACTACAGGTGGTTTGTACAGGCCCATTTGTACAGCAGCTGCAGCATCAGTTCAGTCACTTTGACTCTGACTGACACAGGTTTTTGTACGATGCTTTATCGCTCATGTAAAACACTCTCTCTATGCAAACGTTGCAGTGAACAGTTTGAAGTTCGTCTTATGATCTGTTTCAATGAACAGGAAAATAAACTGAGGTCACTGGAAACTTCACTGACAGATGTGCTGTTGTATTCACAATATAACTGTTTACAGTTTTTTAATGCTGTGTAATGACTGATCCAAAAATAAAGTAACTAACAACTTGTAATGATTGTGTGCAGGGGATTGGGGAAGTTGGGCAATGTGATGTAGGGACTATTTTACAGCAGGGTTACATCTCTATCTTCCAGAGAAAGACTCTGGTTTATATTAACTACAGGTGTGTCTTTTTACAGTACAGTTTATTAACACTATACCGGGGCATTAGGACCCACTCTGAGCACAGGATGAGCTCCACCTGCTGGCCTCACTAACACCTCTTCCCCGAAAGTCTCCCATCCAAGTACTGACCCGACTCAACCCTGCTTAGCTTCAGTGTGTGTGCAGGAGAAAGCTGAAGGTTGATGATGGCTTGTGTAGAAGATCTCCTCAAGCGTCCAATATACAAACCAAAACTTATTTAGACACCAGGAGCCTCATTTATAAAAGGTTGCGTATAAACTGTCCTAAATTTGTTCTAAGATAATTTCTTAAAAATGCTTAAGTGCCATTTAGAGAAAATAAAAACACGTGCGTATGCCTTTCGTCCAGATGTGACAATTATAAATTGCAAATGATCCTCAAATTGTGCACAGCTGACTGGTGAAAATATACATAAATATAGCTATGAAAGAATAAAATAAAAGTAAACAATACAAATATAATAATAAAATGTACAAAATATGTACACTGTAGAATTAAATATAGAATAGAAAATAATGTGCATGAAAGTACACTGTAGTCTTAAATATTAAGATACCCAGGGATGTACAAGAGGTGCATGTGCAAACAGGTTGACACTGTCAGTATGTCAGTGTAAGGTAGTGAATGATGAATATCTTACTGATAAAGTGAATATTAAGTGGAGACATGAAGATGTTAAGAGCCTGGTTTTGAGTTTAGGAGCTTGATGGCAGCAAAGTGAAAAGATGGTTACTGGGGTGGATGGAGTCCTTGATGATTTTAACAGCTCTGTTTTTGCAGCGTTTGAGGTAGATGTCCTGCAGAGAGGGGAGAGCAGACCCGGAGATGCGCTCAGCTAAGCGCACACAGTCTTGACTGGAGCTGTTCCCATACCACACTGAGATACACTGAGTCAATACAATTTCTATAGCCCCTGAATAGAAGGTTTTCAGGATTGCTGGTGAGACCCTGAATTTCCTCAGCTGTGGCAGATGGTACAGTCTTTGCCTGGCTTTATTAACCTGTGTTTGAATGTGTGTAATCCAAGTCAGGTCCTCAGAGATGCTTACACCAAGATACTTGAAGCAGCTCACCCTCTCCACAGGTGTCCCGCTGATCATAAGAGGTGTATAGGGCTGCTGCTGTCTCTTCCTGAAGTCCACAATCAGCTCTTTAGTTTTGCTCGCATTCAGAGAGAGACAGTTGTCATAGCACCATGATTTGAGTTTTCTACCTCATCCAAGTATGTGGTCTCATTGTTGTTGTGAATGAGGCCCAGAACCACAGTATCATCAGCAAATTTGATTATAGATGTGGAGCTGTGCGAAGACACGCAGTCATGTGTGTAGAGAGAGCAGAGCAGGGACTCAGGACACAGCCCTGTGGGGCTTCTACGTTCAGGTTGATGGAGCTGGAGGTGTACTGGCCTAGTTTCACCACTTGAGGTCTGCCGGTGAGGAAATCAAGAATCCAGTTGCAGAGTGAAGAATTCAGGTCGAGGTCTATGAGTTTAGAAGCTAGCTTTATGGGGACTATAGTGTTGAGCTGAGCTATAGTCAATAAATAGCAGCCTTACATAGTTCCTCATATTGCTGTCAATCTGCATAAGAGAAGAGTGGATGTGAGAGATGCTATCATCAGTGGATCTGTTTGGGCGATAGGCAAACTGAAGAGGGTCAAAAGTATCCGGGATGGAGGAGCAGATGACGTTTTTAACCAGTCCCTCAAAGACCTTCATGACTATTGATGTGAGGACAACTGGGCGATAGTCATTCAGACAAGAGGGTTTATAGTTCTTAGGCACAGGAATGAGGACAGATTTTTTAAAGGAGGTGGGAACCACAGAGGTAGCAAGAGACTCATTTAAAAATGGATGTAAACAACCGTTAATAAAAATCTGAATACTATGCAAAATTAATCTTTTACACTGCATCTTTGTTGTTTATGATGAATTTGGTGTTTGCGCGTACAGCACTTTTTTTTTTTTATTGCAGCTTAAATGTTCAACATCTAGCTGAACATCAGTAGTACACCTGCTCAGACCCTGACCTGGATGTAAGTACTTTTCCACGTCAAAGACCGTTTTTATAAAAATTAATGTTGCAGTGGATTTTTCCGTATGCACACTCTTTTTCACAGTGTTTTTTGCTTGATTCAATTTCTCCTTTTCTGCAGTTTGTCTTCTCTCTCAAATGATGCAATACTGCCACCATCTGCTCCGGAGTGCCCTGTTTGTGTCAGAAATCAATTAGACTGATTTCAGATTTAGATTCAATTGATTTCAATCAAAGTGATAGAAATGTGTACAAACAACACTCAATATGAGCAATTAAAATCTACTCGATTAAAGCATGTTCACAGCAGAAATATAAATTAATTGTTTTGAACATACATGTTTAATTTCTTTCATTTCAAAGACCTGCTATATTCTTTTTTTCCCCCGATGTAGCTAATATTTTGTCACATCAGGGGCGTAGCCATCATTTCAGAAGTGACAGAAATGTCAAAAACAATAATTTTATCTAGGCCTATGAATATATATGTGAAGATTTTGTTTCCAAAACGCAATAAATCCATTTGGATTGATTTGAGTAAAAATGTGTTTTCTTTACAAAGAAAGTGGCAAGATGAAAACCACTTTTTTCAGTTTCAAGGTCTCACATTGCATCTATAGGTTACAATAATATAACAAATTTAAATCCAGGTTTTGGTTTTCAAAGATTTATTATAAACTTGTATATTTTTCCCCAAATGCAATAAATCCATTGAATCAATTTGACAATTATTTTTCATATTGAAACTGATGAAAATACACAACATAGTAAGTTGATTTTTTTTTTTTTTTTGGATCCACATATCACAGCCTCTGAACTTGGTCAATACTAATTCTTTTATATCATAATCAATACTTGTATACAGAGACAAGTCATCTTGTTAATGCTATAAATTAATTACAAAATTAAAACGTATTTTGTCAAATTTTCAAAAATTAAAATGCTATAGTATTCAACTTTTCCTCTCCATCGGCGAATGATGATTCTGAAATAAAACGCACACAATGTCTGTTTGCTATAGAAACAAACGCTACTTTAATGCATCTGATTATCAGATAAATATTTTGCTTATTTCAAAACTACAGAAAAGTAAAGGCTCTTCACTTTAGCATTACTTATCACGAGTTCTAAGGAGAGATCATATATCAGCTACTCAAAAAATGTGTCACGTTCGGGATCCAATGAGGCACGGAGATAGAACCAATTGCAGGTAAGTCATTTATTAAAGGGGCAATCCAAAGAATAAACAGTCCAGGCAGGGGTCGATATCCAACAAATCCAAACATAAACAAAACACGAAGACAAGGCAAGGCAAGGCGACGGACATGAATTAACATTAACATTAAACAAGGACTCCGTAACACAGACTCAGACAGACCGGGTATAAATACACAGAAGGATAATGAGGGAACAGGAGACAGGTGGGGAACAATCAATTACTCAACAAGGAGGAAGGTGACCAAATAAGGGAACAGGAAGTGATAAGGTGACAGACACCGTGAGAAAGGGGGACATCTAGTGGAAACCCAGGGACACAACCCAGACACTGTGACAGTACCCCCCCTCTACGGAGCGGCTCCCAGACACTCCACGACAGACACAAAACAGAGACCAGGAGGGAGGCGGACAGGTGGAGGCTCAGGGGGAGGGACGGAGGGCCAGAAAAGAAAAACATGGGGAACCGACACCGGAAGTGTGAACACCAAACAGGGAGACCAGGAGGGAGGAGGACCGGAGGAGGTTCAGGGGGAGGGACGGAGGGCCAGACTGACAGAGAGGAACAGGGACAGGAGTGAACACAAGAACAAAAAACAAAAAACAACATGAAGCCCCCCAGGGCGGAGCAAAAGACCACCACGTCCTTGTGGTCGAAGCCAGAGTCCTCCAGGGCGGAGCGGAAGACCACCACAACCTTGTGGTCAGGGCGGAAGGCCCCCAGGGCGGGGCAGAAAACCACCACAGCCATGTGGTCAGGACCAGAGCCCCCCAAGGTGGAGCAGACCTCCGTGCGGCCGGACCAATGGGATGACTAAACTCTGGTAAACCCCTGGTGTCCTTACTGGACTCCAGAAGATCGGTGCTGGCCTGACTCTGCTCTCGAAGATTATTGGTGACTGGCCTTTGTTCATGAAGACCATCGGTGACTTGCACTTGTACCTGAAGATCATTGGTGACTTGCCCTTGTTCATGAAGATCACCGGTGACTTGACTCAATCCTTGAAAATCACCAGAGACTTGACTCAGTCCTTGAAAATCACCAGTGACTTGACTCAGTCCTTGAAAATTACCAGTGACTTGACTTGACTCTGAAAGGTCAACGGTGTCCAGCCTAGTCTCTGGAAAGTCCATGGTGACTAGCCCTGACTCTGGAAGATCAGCGGTGACTAGCCCTGACTCTGGAAGATCAGCGGTGACTAGCCCTGACTCTGGAAGATCAGCGGTGACTAGCCCTGACTCTGGAGGATCAGCGGTGACTAGCCCTGACTCTGGAGGATCAGCGGTGACTAGCCCTGACTCTGGAGGATCAGCGGTGACTAGCCCTGACTCTGGAGGATCAGCGGTGACTAGCCCTGACTCTGGAGGATCAGCGGTGACTAGCCCTGACTCTGGAGGGTCTTCGGTGACTAGCCCTGACTCTGGAGGGTCATCGGTGACTAGCCCTGACTCCGGAGGGTCATCGGTGACTAGCCCTGACTCCGGAGGGTCATCGGTGACTAGCCCTGACTCAGAAGAGTCCACTGGGACCTGACTCGACTCTGGAGAGTCCACTGGGACCTGACTCGACTCTGGAGAGTCCACTGGGACCTGACTCGACTCTGGAGAGTCCACTGGGACCTGACTCGGCTCTGGAGAGTCCACTGGCACCTGACTCGGCTCTGGAGAGTCCACTGGCACCTGACTCGGCTCTGGAGAGTCCACTGGCACCTGACTCGGCTCTGGAGAGTCCACTGGCACCTGACTCGGCTCTGGAGAGTCCACTGGCACCTGACTCGGCTCTGGAGAGTCCACTGGCACCTGACTCGGCTCTGGAGAGTCCACTGGCACCTGACTCGGCTCTGGAGAGTTCACTGGCACCTGACTCGGCTCTGGAGGGTCAACAGGAACCTGACTCGGCTCTGGAGGGTCAACTGGAACCTGACTCAACTCCAGAGGGTCAACTGGAACCTGACTCAACTCCAGAGGGTCAGCTGTGACTCTCATCCTGTGCAGCGGCGCTGGACAAGCAGCCATCTTGGGCCATGACTCTGGACAGGCGGCCATCTTGTACTGTGGTGCTGGGCTGGCGGCCATCTTGGGTTGTGGCGCTGGACTGGCGGCCATCTTGCACTGTGGTGCTGGACCGGTGGCCAATTTGGGCTGTGGCGCTGAACCGGTGGCCAATTTGGGCATTGGCGCTGGGCTGGCGGCCATCTTGGGCTGTGGCGCTGGAACGGTGGCCAATTTGGGCATTGGCGCTGGGTTAGCGGCCCTCTTGTGCTGTGGCGCTTGGCTGTTAGCCATCCTGGGCAGTGGTGCTGGACTGGTGACCATCTTGGGTTGTGGCGCTTGGCTGGTTGCCATCCTGGGCAGTGGTGCTGGGCTGACGACCACCCCGCCGGAAGAGACAGAAGTGGCTGGGGCATCCCACCGAAGCCGATGCTGCAGGTAGCGCACGAATTCCCAGAATTCCAGTGTCTCTAACAGCGCCATCTCCTCATGAGACACTGGATCATCCAGCCCGCCATTGAAATAGTCCTTGAGGGCCACATCGTTGTAGCCCATGCCATCGGCCAGGGACCAGAACACCTGAGCCAGGGCACCCACTTCATTGCCCTCTTGGCGGAGGGCGGTCAACCGCAGGTACTTGGTTCGCCGCTCCGCCATCTTGGCTGGGGAACGGAAAAATGACATACCGCTGGTTCCTACTGTGACGGACTCCTTCTGTCACGTTCGGGATCCAATGAGGCACGGAGATAGAACCAATTGCAGGTAAGTCATTTATTAAAGGAGCAATCCAAAGAATAAACAGTCCAGGCAGGGGTCGATATCCAACAAATCCAAACATAAACAAAACACGAAGACAAGGCAAGGCAAGGCAAGGCAAGGCGACGGACATGAATTAACATTAACATTAAACAAGGACTCCGTAACACAGACTCAGACAGACCGGGTATAAATACACAGAAGGATAATGAGGGAACAGGAGACAGGTGGGGAACAATCAATTACTCAACAAGGAGGAAGGTGACCAAATAAGGGAACAGGAAGTGATAAGGTGACAGACACCGTGAGAAAGGGGGACATCTAGTGGAAACCCAGGGACACAACCCAGACACTGTGACAAAATGTGTCAGTGAGACGAAAGGATCGCAAGCTCAATCCTGTGACAGTAACTGGAGGTAAACAGTGGAGCATGTGAAGGAGAGATGCGAGGCACAAACAAGGTCTCCATTAATTTGTGCTTGTGGTGATTTAATGTGTATATACTTTGAAAGCATTGAATGGCTATAGAAATCGCGATTAATTCTATTTTTAGAATTTTATATAAATTTCTGTAAAAAAACGACGATTCGTTATTCAAAAAATCAAGTTGCAAGATCGATGCATATGCATCGTCAGGGTTTGTAATCAATGCATTGATAAAACGAGTGAATCGTTACATCCCTAGTAATTAGTAAAACTATTAATGCTGTTTGTGAAGTTGTTAATTATCCTCTGCTGAGATTTTTTGAGATTTAATGTCAAAACTCCCAGCATGCATTGTGGCATGAATAAATTAAGCATTCTGAATTTTCCTATTATTGTCATGAACTCTAACTATTTGCTTTTATTTTTGAAGTTGTTTCTGTTGTGACTTTTAGTAGCTCGTTTTATGATGCCCAGACATGATCTGAACATTTTGTTGATTCTCACCATTGTTGAGTGTCTAAATGTGTACCTAATTTAAAACTCTTGAAAAAAAAAGCATTTTGTAGTATCACAGAGAGATAACTTCTGTATTAATACTTTATGGTGATGTTTCTATCATATTAGTGTCTTAAAGGGTTAGTTCACCCGAGAATGAAAATCTGTCCATCCATCTGTCCAATGTAACTTACATTACAAGTATGCATACCACTTTATTAGAGGAATATAAAATATAAAGAGGACGTCTTGCATGTTTGTAAAGTTCCAAGTAAATATATGCATTTACAGGCATGAGTAGGCAATTGTGTGCCTGATCCTCTTTTATTACATTGTTATATGTTCATCATTAACATCTTCAAAAACCTTCTGGAAAAACTCCCTGGCTCACCTGAGGTTTGCATAACCAAGCATAAATGATGAGTGATATTCCATATATTTGCATTGATTTTACAGTAACAACCATAGCTAGTGAAACTTTAACTGTTCTGTAAGTCTAAGTGTGCTCTAATGCAACTCTCTAATCACAGTGTGGCAAAATAACTTCAGATAATAATTCAAAATTGTCCACTCATGCCTGTAAATTAATATATTTACTTGGAACTTTACGAAACATGCAAGACATCCTCTTAATATTTTATAGTCCTCAAATAAAGTGGTATACATACAATACATCCATCTTCTACCCAGCTTCGAAGCATCATAGGTGTATGTGACTTTCCTCTTTAGGAATAATCCAACAGTGCACCACACCAGTGATACATACATTGATTAGATTATATAGATTATATATTGATTATATTCCACCAATAGATACCCAAAATCATCTGATCTCATTTTTATCTTGGCTTCATTTGTGTTTTATTAAACACACTGTTACAGTAACCAAATCTCAAGCTCAAGAGTCCAAATGAACCACCAAACTCCAGTTATTTGCAAATGTTTAGGGTTGTTATGTAAAGTCACTCTGTGAATAAGTTGTTGTTAGAGGTCAGACTGTAGAGCTCAGGATCAGATCAGGAGCATCCGTGGACAGGAGAGTATTGTGTGCAGTGAGTATTTACCTTCAGTTGATTTATCTGAAGAGTCTAGTTTGTCTTTCTGGTTCCTTTCAGGTTGTTAATTGATGATGTTTTTTATTAATCCAAAAGTTCTCGACTGGACCTAAGATCGACAACCAGCGAATCAACAAGCAGCAGATGTGAGATGCATACACTGTGGCTGCCGCTTCTCCTGAGTAAGTCTGTAAACCTGACAGAGATTTATATGCTTCATACTTTTGTGGAAACAATTATACACTACCATTCAAAAGTTTGGGGTGAAGACTTTTTTATAAATAAACAAATAATACTTCTATTTAGCCAGGATGAATGGAGACAGATCAATACATGTTGTTCTTTGTAACTTTCTATTCATCCTGAAAAAAAATTATCATGGTTTCTACAAAAATATGAAGCAGCACAATAATTGCAATTAATATTAATCAGAAATGTTTCTTGAGCAGCGAATCGACATATTAGAATGTTTACTGAAGACTGGAGTGATGATACTGAAAATACAGCTTTTAACACAGAAATAAATACTATTCTAAAACATACTACAATAGAAATCATGGTACCTGACATTGTATGTATACCACTTTATTTGAGGAATATAAAATAGGATTAAGAGGATGTCTTGCATGTTTCGTAAAGTTCCAAGTAAATATATTAATTTACAGGCATGAGTGGGCGTGTGTTATATTGGCACACTGTGATTAGAGAGTTGCATTAGAGCACACTTAGACTTACAGAACAGTTAAAGTTTCACTAGCTATTGATGTTACTGTAAAATCAATGCAAATATATGGAATATCACTCATCACTTATGCTTGGTTATGCAAACCTCAGGTGAGCCAGGGAGTTTTTCCAGAAGGTTTTTGAAGATGTTAATGATGAACATATAACAATGTAATAAAAGAGGATCAGGCACACAATTGCCTACTCATGCCTGTAAATGCATATATTTACTTGGAACTTTACAAACATGCAAGACGTCCTCTTTAAATTTTGTATTCCTCAAATAAAGTGGTATGCATACTTGTAATGTAAGTAACATTATTTAATTTTTTTGTCAAAGTAAAGGTATGCCATTTTGTAACACTTTCTAGGTGAACCAAGAAATTATATACCATATATATTTGTGTGTGTATATATATATATATATATATATATATATATATATATATATATATATATATATATATTTTCTTTTTTTAAGTAACACTTGTACTCATAACAACATAACAGAAACTATTTTAAATACCATCATAATGTAACATTAATATTACCAGGTCTCCTCATTTCATCATTATACAGAAAAGGCTTAAAATATAACTTTATTAAAATTTCCAAAGGATGATGTGAAGATCGAGCTGCTTGAATAAAATCTACCCGGTCTCATGTCATAAATGTACCTGGGGACACTTTTTAGCGACTTTTTACCAATAAGTACATATTGCTGCAGTTTCCAAAATAAATGAACACTAGAGGCAGTAAAACTCTGATATATTTTATTCCTTTACACTCATATTTACAGAGTTTCGATTAATAAAGCATAATTTTTGCAAAATAACTTTAAAATCAAATTACTTCAAAACAATATTAATATGCTGGGAGATCCCGTGTAAGTACGGTTTGACAAAACATCTGCATATAAGGAAGTTCAAATGGCACGGTTGCATCAACAAATGCATTTTAGTATGAGTTTTGCACTTGTTAACACTATTGGGTATGTTTAGGGTTGGTTTTGGTGTAGGTCATATTTTCAACACGATAGAGCATTAACTTTTAGCAACAGTCCCCAGATATTTGAATTTTGATCAACCGCAATACTTACCTGAAGCAACATACTGTAGCTGTACTATTAAAAGCGCCCTCTACTGTATAACAGTGTACAGTGTAAAAACAGCTACATTTGAGGCGTTCAGTCATTTTTAAGGCAAGGTTAGGCAGTTTCTGGGCTCACCTAGTGGAACTATGAAAATAAAGCTTGCCCAACACAAACATTACAGACTCTTTCAGGTACGTAAATGTGAAAGCATGTCTCAACAGTTAAAATGAAAGTACTTTCTATAAAAGGTCCAACATATTAAGAATGACTTTTACCTAATGATGGGAGTATTATGCTTTTCAAAGCTTCGAATCAGTTGAACTAATTGTTTCGTAAAATGATTTACTGTTTTGAAATGTCTGAAACACAACACACTGGTGACTGCTGGTCAAACAGAGTAAATACAACAAAAACTCTGGCCAAACATGCATAAAAACAGCTTTTAAAAAACCCATTGCAAATGTTTCATTGAAAGTGTAATGTATTAAATGCAATTAACAAATCATCTATGATTATGTGTTCTTTTTCAGGCCTTGTTGTCTTTGTTCTATTGATGGTTCAGTTAAACAGAAAAATGAGATACTATTAACTACTATTATTCCTTTTAATTATACAAAAGTTTCATTAAAACATCTACAAATTTGTACAACTGATCCAGGATAAGGTAATAACTACATAGACGCTTGTTCAATGGATTGCCACTGAGGGCGATCTCAGTAAGTTTCACCTGTTTACAGAGATCATTGCCCCCAGTGGTAATCCATTGAAATTTCAAAATGGTTATGATGTAACGAAGCCTCAACTAAATTCATTTGACTTTGGCAATTTTGGCTCGTTTCCATTGAGCGTTACGGTTCGGTACAGTACTGTATGGTACGCAGAAGTTGTGAAAGGTACCAAAATAGTGAACTGTATCTCGTTCTTGCTACCCTTCCATTGGGGTACCTAGCACAGCAAAGGATACCAAAAGGGAGGAGCCAAATTCACCGCAGAATGTTGATTGACTAGAATTGTCACTTTTGCGTGATACAAGGGAATAAACTCATTAAGCTTTGCTGTTCATGGGTGTTGGGCTTATTGGGTGTATTTTATAATTTTATATTTTCACACAGACAATAGCCGCTTCAATACGTCTTCTTGTCTGTTCTTGTTCTGCATAATTTTGACATTGTGTCATGAAATGTAGTTTTAATAGTAGATAAATCGTAGTTCCTGTGGCTCAGTGGTAGAGCACTAGCAGAAGCGTTAGCAATGCAAAAGGTTATGGGTTTGTTTCCCGTGGAACACATGTTAAGTATAAAAATGTATGCACTGTAAGTCTTTTTGGATAAATGTGTCTGACGAATGTAAATGTAATAGTTTTTCAGGTGAGAATTGAATTGTTTAGAACTCAAATTTCAACTTTATATGTAAAGATAGTTCCTATTTGATCATTTGCTATGCTGATTGCGGAGCTCCAGGTGATCACCGGGCACTCAGTGCTCATTTATCAGCAAAGAGCAGTTCTTCTGACATTTTCCGATGGCTCTGATGTGTCTGTAGTGATTAAACATGAGATACAATTTGGGTTGGCTGTATTTAACAGGCATTCGTGGTCTCATTAATCTATTATTTGTTCCTAGTTTTGTTTAACTTTATATATTTAATTTAACTTTACCGTAGTACAGCGCTGAATTTGTAGTTAATTTTTTTAATCATGACAACTTGTTTCTCAAATGATCACATTCAGGCTCAGTCATTTGGGCAGAGGAGCAGTACTTTCCTCAGTCATACAATGCAACATGGGATGAGGGCAGACTTCACTGTCAATCCTGTTTCAAAGAACTGACGACCATCACCAGCAGAAACGTCCACCTCATTGTCCAGGACCCCTCTTTTGACTGCTGGGTTGGACTACGCAAGAGTTACAATGGCTCCTTCCCATGGGCCGCATGGTCCAATGGGGATCCTGTTAGATATCAGAATTGGTACCCTGGTCATCCTGTTCCAAATAAAGAAAAGAAACTAATTCCTATATGTTCTTCAACTCCACAAAGTCCACTGAGCACCCTAATAACTACCCAAAAATCTACCCCAATGACCTCAACACAAACCTCCACAATCACTTCTGCTTCGTTATCTTCGGTATCTGCTTCGGTATTTCAAACAAACAAAGAAAACGATACATGCCCCATACTTTACAAATTGCTTTTTTGCTTAAATATGTCATGTGATGATCTTGAAAGTTCCATGACTATATGCAATAGAACACCAACTGCTACCCCTGAGACTACAACATACAGCACCACCCCTGAAGTCACAACATTAAGCACCACCTTTAATGCTGCAACAAATGGCACCACAACCGAGAGCAGCACCACCAGCAACTGCGTCTTTGAACCAGAGCCAGATGCTGAAGAATACATTGAGGATGCTTGTGTGGTCCTGCTCAGCTTTGGGATGTGGAAGGAAGAAGACTGTAACAGAAAACTACCTTTCATCTGTTATGAAGGTATAAGGTCTTTGTTTTAGAGCACATTATCGTATTGTTAGTCCCCATTTACACTGCATGGTTCAAGTGACCCAATTCCGATTTTTTTCCTCCTATTTTTCCTCTCATGGCACAGATCGGATATGACGGGTGAACATGTAAGCAGGAAAAAAAACCATGGATTCCGATGTTCTCAGATCGGATTCAGGCCTCATTCATATGTGGTAATACATCGGATATATGAATCGGATACGTGCATTTGCGTGTGCCATGTAAGCAGACAAATCGGAAATTCCCCAGTAAATGCGAGTCGTACGTCATTAAAAAAGTGATGTTAACTCAGGTGGACACCACCAACTGAGGTCACATGACTTATTATAGGCGCGAAATACGCCCAGGCTGCAACAAGGGCTCTCCTCTTTTTTCTCCGCCGTATGCGACCAATGTTTTGCTGATTTTTTTGTTGACTTTTCAAAATATTGTGGAAAGCAAAACACTATATCATTTTATTTGCATCTGCATCCATTGTATTTCGTGCTGTTTTACTTCCTTTTCCGGGTCAGAACATCTACGTTTGGTAGTTTCAGCAGTGTATGGTGTAAATGCAAAAATCGGATACGGGTCACTTTTGAAAGATGATGTAAGCGTGTCGTCAAAAAAATTGGATACAGTCAGAAAATCGGATTTGGGGCATCAAGACCTGCAGTGTAAATGCAGCCATGGATTCATATTGTTAGTACTCAGACAATCTTAAAAAGAAAGGTTCCAAAAGGATTATTTTATTTTTTATTTATTTTTTTTACAGGCAAATTGTATTGTATTGCAGGCCAAGATCTGTAGCCATTTAAAATTACAGTCAACCACTGCATTTTAATTATGATCCAAACAAAGATGCTGCACACATAGAGCACGAACAGTTTCTGATTTAATTAGATTACATACATGAAGCACACCTGCACGAAGGCATCTTAGCATTAATAATTTTTTTTAAATATTAAGATCCTTTTTCCACTACAAAGAACCTTTTGTGGAATGGAAATGCTACACGTTCTTTATTGGCTCTGATGGTTCCATGAAAAACCTTTAACATCCATGGAAACCTTTTATTCAGCAAAAGGTTCTTTATAGTGAAAAAAGTTCTTTAGATTAATAAAACACTTCTCCCTCTTATAAAATTTAGTTTGTTTAGGAACTGTTTACTGAAAGGTTCTTTAGGGAACCCAAAATGGTTCTTTATGGAGAAACTTGTTTTTAAGACTGAAAAAAGTTCTTTAATTATTAAAATGTTCTACAAAAAAAATTTTTTTAAGAACTTCTTCACTGAATGGTTCTTTGAGGAACCCAAAATCAAAACTCCTTTTTGAACCTTTATTTTTAAGAGTGTAAATAACTTGTAAGTTTCTGTTGATATTCGTCTTTGCATCTATTTGTCCGCAGAGCGCTTTTTTGGCCAGATAAACATTTCCAGCGTGACCACAAGCACAGGCAATGTGAGCTGGTCTGAGGGACCCGGTGCTAAGAACATCAGTCACTACAGAGTGGAGGTCACTGGGGACAAAAACCAGACATTTAACCAGAAAAATCTCTTTCAATACATAGAGACTCTGACAGCAGGAACTCTGTACAAAGTTCAGGTGTTTCCTGTGAAATGTGACAGGGATCTCAATCCGCAGAATATCTCCTTCTACACTTGTAAGTAGACTCGGTTTTTTGACTTCATTGTGTGCAACATGATTTCAACACGACTAATGATCAAAATGACCCATGCTGTCCCTTTTTAGTGCCCTCTGATGTGCAAAATCTGATTGTGGTGAGTGTGACAGATGTTAGCGCCAACCTCAACTGGAGTAAACCAGATGGAAACCATGACTTCTACTCAGTAGCATTCATAAATGCATCGAAAGGTGAAGAACACAAGTGTGATAATGAAGAGTGCACTATTACGGATCTTATTCCAGGAACCGAGTATGAATTTACAGTTAAAGCTGTAGTGAATAAGACGATTGAAGGTGTGCCGAGCAAGGTTTCTGATTACACCAGTAAGTGCAGAAAGTTTCATTTCTGATTGTATTCATCCATCCCAAGCTCTAAACATTTCCAAATAAAGCATTGCTTCTTGGTTTTAATTCTATTTGAGTTTTAGTATAGCTTTATTGATAAATTAACTTTTATTTTTTTTTATTTTTAGGTTAATTCCAGTTGTTGTTGTTTTTTTAGCTTTGTGCTTTTCCATTTTTTTGTAAGATTTATTTTTTTCCATTTTTAACTAATTAATTTGTTATTATTATTAGTTTTTTTTTAAAATCAAGATAGGAAAGTATATATTGTCAGAAAACAAGGTGGGGTGTTGGGTACCTACATAAATTAAGTTTACAATTTAACTTATGTACAAATCTGAAATATCGTATAAAACAACAAGATAGTGTTATTTTAGCATTTATTAGTTTTATTAATATTTTGAATAAGCTATATATACAGTATGTATATATATATATATATATATTTATATATATATATATATATATATATATATATATATATATATATATATATATATATATATATATATATGTGTGTTATTTCTAATTACATTTCAGTAATTTTGCTATGTGCCATTGTCATTTTATTAGTTGTTTTAATTGTTTTAAATTATTTTATTTTAATTTCAGGTAGTTTTAGTTATTTTTATTTTTTTATTTTTTTATTATCCAGTTAATAATTTCAGTGCTTCATCTTTAACTTGATTTAATTTTATTGCCAAGGCAACATTTTTATTTTTATTTTGCGCAAGTTTTTCAATTAATATTTATATCTTATTTTACCTTAGATTTTTGTTATTGATAACAGCCTAACACTGGTTGAAGAAAATAAAATTGGCACAAAACAAATGTATCAGGAATAGCGTTAGGGGAAGCCACTTTTTTCATGCATCATAAATATCATGTGGCTCTGAGAGTGCACTGATGAAATATTTATACCAAATCATTTTGATGACTGATTTTGGCGACCAACATCTGAGATGCTGTGTGATGCGATTGGTCAGCTGGTTAGTCCAGTTATCCAATCACATCCTCCGTTGCGCATCAAGGGATTTATTCAGTAAATGTGCTTTCATTGTAGCTTGTGCATCTTGTCAATTAAAATGCTTTTTTTTCTAATTAATGTATAACTTGGCACTTCCATCCAGCGTGCGATAACCTCAGATTCATATAGGCTTTAACAGGTGGATGGAAAACTTAGCTATTCTCAAAGTAGCATGCATTCCCCTGAATACAAGGCAAATTTGGGATAAAACTACATGCTTTTTTATAGACTAACTGCTTTTTTTTTGGTATTTACTTTTCAGAGCCTTCAACTGTCAGGAAGCTAAGATCAGCAGACAATGACAGTACAGTCATAATGGCCTTTTGGGATCCTCCTACTGGCAGTCATTCAGGTTACCGCTATTGTCTTAAAGAAGTCAATAACAGCCTCGAGTGTACTTACTGCAACATCACATCAGACATCAGCAATACAGCAAACAACAACATCACAAACAGCAGTGATACAACAACTGTCAGTATTACAGACTGCAAAACAGTGGATGGAACAGAAACATCTATCAAAGAGAGTAATAAATCAGACGGCAGCATGTTTTGTCTGTGTGTGGCAGCACTAACAAAGAGCAACAATCTGTCAGGAGAAATGGTCACAATCTTAGCATACACACGTGAGTCTCATGTTAAATTATTACATTCGTTCCCTAATTAAAGGCATTTTTATGTATCATGCATGTACTGTTAATTCTAATTGACCATTTCCATCACTAAGCTGTAAGCTTAGCGCATTAGATAAAGTTGAATGTTAGTTGACAGTCAAACAATTATGGAAGAATTTTTTCCATAATGGAATAAAAAATTACTAGCATTTCCTAAGTTCTGACAAACTCATGCTCTCTCCTCTCCTTTGAGTGTTTACTATTGTCACTTTGCATTATTGACACACTATTTTACTATTTAATATTGTAAAATTGCTTTGACACAATCTGTATTGTTAAAAGTGCTATATGAATGACTGGTGACTTGACTCCTCTCCATACAGGCCCAAAATCTGTGGACCTCACTTTAATACCTTCCCTTAAAGATATGAAAGCCACCTGGGAAATAGATGGGAATTATGAAAAATTTGAAGTAACAATTACAAGTGCTGATGCAAAGGATATTCATTCATATAATACTACAGACAAGTTTTACACTTTCAGGAATCTGAAGGCAGGAGTGTTTTACACTGTTTCAGTTGTCACTCTTAATGGTGACCTTAGAAGTGCTGCTGTTAATAAATCAGATTACACCCGTGAGTAATCAATACATTGCCATCACTATTTTTCAGTTCATTTTTCCAGTTGCTTAAATCACTGTCTTCATCATCTTTCAAGTTCAGCTGTATAAAATCTCAAAAATTAATTCACAGGGCCTGCTAAACCTACCTGGGTAAAGGCCTCCGCTAACAAAAATAACATACAGCTAAGCTGGGGAGCTCCATCTGAGTCTGGTGGTGCCTTGATTCAATATATAGTGAAATATAACACTTCATTCTGGGATGAAACTAATGAAACGGCTACAACTGAGACAAATATCACCATTTCTAATTTAAGACCAGGAACAAAATATATGTTTAATGTCATGGTCTTGGCTGGAAATCTGAGTGATCCAGCCACTACTACTACAAACACAGGTAAAGAGACGACATTTGGTTTATGAAGCAAAAATTCGGCTTTGTTTACTTCTATTGCACTACTTGAACATTATGACATCTTTCTTTATTTCCAGAGCCTGAGAAGAGGACACTGGTCCTCACGATGTTGTGTTCCTCTCAAACCACACTTCATTGTGACGAAACTATAACTCGGAATGAACTGTTTGAAAAGGTGAAGAAATGTTCAAAGACTACATCAAGCTTGTTCCAGCTTTACTGTAACAGAATTATTATAGAATGAATGCACACAAGAAATAAAGTTGATGATTAAAAAAACCACAATGACCAACATTTACATTTCATAAATTGTTAAAGTTTGTGCATTTGCACTGTTATGCCGATTACAAAAAATTGCATTAAAATTTAACAGTAACATTTTTTTTATTATTATTTAAATCTTTTATCTTTAATGCAATTTATATTTTTTAAGAAACATTCTACAACAGCTTTGTTTAAATAGCTGGAAAAGTTAACTGAAACAAACACACATTTTCATTCTGTCTTTCAGCTGAAAACATTTTTTTATGACGAGTTTGAAGACTTGGTCCACTGGGAGCTTAAAGCAAAGACCAGGTTTGTAAAAACAGCTGAATCTCTAACAAGTCACATTTATTGTCATGGGTATTTTTTTTTTTACAAATTAGTATTTTTAAAATGTAAAATTATTATTTAAATTTATATTTATCTCTGACTCTCTTTCCCAGCGAAGACATCCTTTGAATCTCTGACGAGGCCTTCAATCAAGATAAAAATCACATACTGAAATGTTGTGTGTTTTTGGTAAACCCTTGATTACGGGAACCAAATGTCCTCACAGGGATAGCAAAACCTGATATTTTTGACCTTGTGGGGTCTTATAAATCATACTAAATGTATTTTTTTTTATTTTGTGAGTTATGGGATGAGGGTATATAATATACAGTTAATTTACAGTATAAAATCATTATGTTTTTGGAAAGTGCATTGGTTGTTAAGAGGCTGTTAAGTGTTTGTTTTTAGCTTCTTGGAGGGTTTTATTTTGATTCTCACTCGTTTTTGGATCTGCATGGTATTTTTTCTTCTTACAAATTGCATATTGACATATATACTATAAATTGAGTGGTGTGATGATATTTGCTATAGTTGTGGGAGCTATAATTCATCTCCAAAACTGTAACATGAATAACTTTTTCTTAAAGACATTTGCTGTAGCTTCATGTGAATTCCAGTTTTAATTTTCATGATGGATTACTACTGGATCAACTTTGGGGATCGGTTTCATTATAAATAAAGATATTACACATGGGTTTGTTCACTTTATTTCACTACTTTATGCAAGTTTTCAGTATAATTACTTTCTTATCACTGGCCTGTGGCGGGGGCTTGTAGTCAGAAAATGGTCTGAATGGCTTGCCACAGGCTCCGTGTGTCTTCGCTGTCTTTAAAGTGAATTTAGATTTTTTTTTTGGCATATGACCGTTTTGCATTTTTGATGCCACAGGACAGATTGGCTCTTGCTGTTTTGAGGGTTTATTTATCTCCTGATCTGAATGCCTCATCTCTGGTCTTTAGCAGCCCACAAACCTCTGCTGTCATCCACGCCTTCTGGTTCGCACATGTGGCGATGGTCTTGGTGACTGTCACATCATCAGTGCACTTTTTGATATAAGCAGTCACTTACACACAGTGTAGTGCTGCAGGTCTATGTG
Organism: Carassius carassius; assembly: GCF_963082965.1. Lineage (NCBI taxonomy): Eukaryota > Metazoa > Chordata > Actinopteri > Cypriniformes > Cyprinidae > Carassius > Carassius carassius. Next base: position 25,833,806 of record NC_081796.1, read on the forward strand.
GTTGTTGTACTTGCTACATCATTAGAAGAATGGCATCTACGCTAATATTAGTCTGTTTCTCTCTTATTCCGAGGTCACCGCAGCCAGGGGCACAACTATCCAGTGTTAGAGGGGTATGCAGCAAAACATTTTGCCCCCCCCCCCCACTTCTAAATAAATAATTGTGCCGGACATCATCATATATGGGCTTGAAATAATAAATGTTTATTTTAAAGTATATCAGACAGCCACTGTAAGCCTATGGTATATATGTACACACACACACACACACACACATATATATACATATATATTATTAGGGGTGGCACAGTTCAAATGTTCACAGTTCGGTTTGTTTCACGGTTCAAGAGTCACGTTTCGGTACAGTTCGGTATGTGCTATGTTTATGGAGAAACTATAATAAAAAAAAAAAAATCTAACTACGAGCAACAGCAAAAATAAATACAAAAGAGTAAAGTTTTTTTGTTTTTTTTTAGGGAGGTCTAGTATTATAGTTTTTAGGTACGAAAATTGAATAAAGTAATCAAATGTAAAACAGAATCGCATATTTGACTGTATAAATTAAAGATTGTTCTTTATTAAAGTTACAAAAGCTTTTTAATCAAGAGCAGTGAGTGGTTTATTTGTTGTTGCTGTTCGATTAATGTAAAGACTGTCACTTTAAGAGAATGCACTGATCCAGTAGGCCTACGTACCAAGACGGGCATTTTGACATAATTTATGTCCGAATTTGTCCATTTAAATACAATACTTTAGACAGAGTTTATTTTAGCGCGCATTCTGAGGCGCGGGTTTGCACGCTTCGGAGGAGCGCATTCAACCACAGTGTCATGCTAGCTTTCACTATTCTAGACTGTGTGTTCTGCCTCTAAATAGTCCAATCAGCGTTGAGTCGCATTTTGTGTAGTACCGCCCCTTTTTGGGCGATTTCTGTCAAACTGAGAATCGCCCCGAGTACTCTCATAGACTTCCATTCAAAGATCATTTTTTTTCAAACTGCAGGCACTGCAATGCAATCTCAATGAGTTCCGGGAGGGCTAGCCCTAACGTGCTTTCGTCATCGTGCGTAACCTTAACTTGTGCAACAACTGGTGGGAACAGTGACATCCAATAATATTTAAAAAACTGTTTTTAATTTTAACAACAAGAAAAAATGAAAAACTTCTTTAATATCTTTATCAAATGTGAAAAAAAAGAGAGACGGCTATGCAAATTTAGTTGTCAGCTGAACTTGATCGATATCACGGCAAACGTTACCTCAGCGCAGATTAATTCTATCGTGTCATTGAAAGAAAGACCATTCATTCATCGAAACAATAAGGATAAATTGGCAATTAAAGAATTAGGAGCACCAAAACCAAATTTAAACATCAAACAAGAATCTACAAAGGGAGGGAAGTTGTATAAACAAGGATTTTCGAGGATTTGGTATGAGCGGAGAAAAAGGCTAGCCGGCTGCGAAGTAGCTGACGCTTTATTTTGCTCATTTACCGCTGCATTTTGTTCCATCACGAGAGCGTAACGGACATCGCATGGACAACTACAGGCGTCACCGAAATGCATCATCTATCGGAGAAGGTGAAAAAAACACGAAAGAGCAAAGATGCATATGGATAGTATGGAGCAGTGTAATGTAAGGGAGAAATGTAATATAAGTGAGTAATGTAAGTAAGCAGTGTAATGTAAGTGAGTAATGTGATATAAGTGAGCAGTGTAATACAAATGAGCAGTGTTCTATAAGTGAGTAGCGTAAACAGTGATTTATGTGACTTCAATTATTTCTTATTAAACTGAAATCGAAGTAAAAAGTTTTTTTTGGAAAAACCACATCCTGGCGTCAGTCTTCATTTGCTGCTGAATTGTTAACACGCATATAGAAACATAAGGAGAGCAAGAGATTGATTCTCAATGTCAGTTTCTTTTTATTTAAAACTATAGTAGTTCAGTTCCCTTTACATCTTTAAGTAGCCGTTAATTTATCAATTGAATTGAATAAGAATGACTTATCCTCATTAATCATGCAAACATTTGCCCCCCCTGAGAGAATTGGCAGGAGCCGCCACTGCCCGGGTGATGATGGATTAAGTGTCAGCTCATTTTCCAGTTTTGCATATTCTAAGCTAGCTACATATTCTGTCTGCTACATTCCCAGTGTTAGCAAACGCTAGCTAGTCTGTTAACAGGAATAACGTATTTGCAAGCCTCCAAGCATAGACGTCACATTTTAAATCCTACCTGTTTGCTTTTCACCATTCACTTATTTAGCTGCTGTCACATCCCTTGACATGCCATCTCCTGTTCCCTCTTTCTTTTTCTATTTTTAGCCCCCGATAGCTTTTTTGTTTTATCCATATTTTTCGAGTTTCAATGACAACGCACTAACGTTACTGCTGCTCACTCGGCGCTCATTTTAAGTCACCGGCTATTATGAAAAAGCAGTTGAGTTTAGTTGTTCGCTGATGGTGCTGTAAAGCTCGCGAAGCATGTCCTTGGCATTTGTACATGGGGGGATGCAGACTGAGACAATAAAAATGGCCGTGACAGATAGAATTGTGACATTTCACAAACATAAACTCCACCAGCAATGAACAGTGTTTTGTCACTACCACAGCATTGTTACACCACTCTTTGTTGATGTACAAACACAAGCCAGAGTCTCACCAGACAGAGCTGTGTCTCTGTCCACTCGGTAGCAGGGAAGTCTGAGCAGCTGAATAGCAGACTCTGAGATGTTGTTGTTTAGCCATATTTCAGTGAAAAGAAACACAACAATCCCTTGTCTCATGCTGTAGACCAACTGAGTTGAATTAAGTCCAGTTTATTTTCCAGAGAGTGAACGTTTGAGAGCATGAGTTATAGAATCTTTGGACTGGTGGGGTTAGCCCTTAGCCTAGCTCATGTGCCTCCACATTTGCTACGCTTCTGCCCCCTTTCACACCACCGCTGTTTGGTGTGGGTAGTGTCAGTAGGCGAGGCCGTGGTCTCAGGGTTCGGCTTCAGCAGCAGACAAAAGCCTCGTCGCTTCTCAGTTGTCACCGGTGAAAGCTGATGTTTGTACAGACCGCTGATTTGTAGAAGGCTCTGTCGATCATAGAGTTGATCACTTTATTAACCAGTTAATTATCACAATATCTTCAACAGTGCTCCACTGTTACTTTTAGTGTGGACTCATATAAATACTGAGCAGTACTTCTTTATCACTGGGGTTTTTGCTGTTGTCGTCTGTGGTTTTTAACAGTCATTATGAGCTTTTAAAAGCTGTCAGACTGTTGACTAGCAGTTAAAGTCTGAGCATTCAGTTAACATGCTGTGTGATTCTTGATGTATTTTAAGTATGCTTAGTGAAGTGCTCAGACATTTTTATTCAGCTGCTCTATTGGTATGTTTCACTGCTATTCATTTTGAATGTGTCAAATCAAATCATGTTTGTTGATGACAATGGAGGACAACATCAAATTATTGTTTTTTTTGTGCTGAACTCTGTCTGAGCACTGGACAATCCTGACTCATTTTGGAGCACACTTGTAGTGGTGTGTTTGGTCTCTGTGTGTCAGTAGTGAGTGATAGTGTTTGAGCAGCTGCTGCATCAGTTCAGTCATTGTGACAGTAATTTTTACGGTTAATGACGTGTCTGACAGTAATAATGTGCAGCATCTTCAGTCTGGAGTATATCAACATAATGCTGCCAGCATCCAGTTCAATATGGTGATGAAAGTCCTTTTTGATGGTTGTTGATTCAGTTCTAGTGAAAAACAGTTGTTGTGATGTTTATTTTTAAATGTTTGACAGAGCTATAAACAGATGCAGAGCTCTGAAGTGTGTCGTCATGTAAAACAGACTATGTAAATGCTGCAAGAGTGAACCATTTTAAGTTGTTCTGTATCATTGAACAGGAAAATAAACTGATATCACTGGAGACTTCACTGAAAGATGAAAGTGTTATTGTGTTTGCTATATAGCTGATATTTTTTTTTATTAAACTCCAAATATTTTAACCAAACAAACATAGTTTCATATGAAAGGCACAGACTGATTCAATAATTTATGACTATATATTCAGAATATGAGTGTATGCTTCTGTATGACCTTAAAGGGTTAGTTCACTCAAAAATAAAAATTAGGCTGCGTTTTACTCACCCACAAGGCATCTTATGTGAATGTGACTTTCTGCTTTAAGACAAATCCAGTTGGAGTTATATTAAAAATTGCCATGGATTTTTCAATCTCCTTCATTGCAGTCAGCGGGTGTTGCATTGCTTCAGTCCAAAAGACGTGGAATAAAAAGCGCTCTTCCATAAAAAATAAAAAAAGTGTCTCACACGACTCCAGGGGGTGAACAAAGGCCTCCTGTAGCGAATCAATGCAGTATTGTAACATTTTTTGCAAATTTAGAACGATTAATCTACCCAATTCACAATTAAATTTAGATTATAAAGTTAAAAAAACCATGTCTCAAGATTGATGTATATGCATCATCAGGGATTTGTAATCAATGCATCGATAAAATGAATGAATCGTTACACCCCTTTTCACAACTGATTCAACTCATCAGCTAATTAGTGGAGACTGCAAGACCTGAAGTGGGTGTGTGAGATTTAGGGAGACATACAAAACATGCAGTTCTGGGGGTCCTTCACAGAGAGGTTTAAGAACCTCTGCTATAAACAAATGCTGGTTTTCATGAGACTCACTGGCGCATACGCAAATCTGATCTTATACGTTATGCTCCCGGATCTGCTTCTGTGTACAAATGTTGGCGCAAGCTAGATCAAAGCAATTATTAAATTTTAAATATGGATATTTTACGTACAAAAGTGCATTGAGTCCCTACTGGAGGCATTTGTTGTGGCATAAGCTTTTTGTTGATTGTCACCACTGTTACTGTTATTCTTACGTTAATTATTGATGTCTGTGTGTCTTAATAATACAGTCGCTCAAAACATTCAAAGCACAAAGTGTTTCTAAATTAATTTAGATCATCATGTTAGATTAATGAAAGATAATCTAAACAATCCAATATTAAACACTGGATTAGTTTACAGAGTCGGATTATATGATTATAATGATGAATACACAGCCATCATCACCTACTCATATTTTCTCTTAGTTTTGCCATAACGAATGTGCTTTATAAACCCAAAGTCACCCCAGTTAAAGAAAAACTAAGGTTGAAAAGTCAAAGGCCAATTACTAATTACTAACTATTAAGCACTAAGCACCATAATGGTGACTTCAAATGAAACATTTTGTAGACATGAAATTAAATAAAAAAATTATGTCAGTCTGGTTAGTAATTAGTAGGGCTGTGAATCTTTGGCTAGACAGCTATTCAATTCGATTCATATTTTCAATTCGATATAAGAAATATTTGTTTGCAAATTAATAATGATTTAATTAAATTCACAAATAAATTCAATTCGATTAATGATTCTGCATTTGTCAGTTGTGATGTTAAATTAAGCTATCAACATGTCAACTTGCAACATGTCGAGAAACTTACAGCTTGTATCCTCTCATGAAGTTATACATGCAGCACGAGATGAGAACACATTTTTATCATTTTCTGAGTCATGAAAAATTCTGCTTTCATGATATATTTCCTTCTTTCTTAACTGCAAGACGTTTGCCCGGTCTAGTTGCGGTTAAATCTGCACTAACAATGTGATCCTGTCACGCATCACACATGCGCATATCAATAAGCCAACAGAAAGCAGATTAATGCATTTAAATGCCATGTGAAATTGAAGAGGCAAAAAACTACCTGTTGCGACCGGCTTATGTTTAAGTAATTTATGACCTTACTCTGATAAAAGAAAACAGGTTACCGCATTTATATGAACAAGTGCATTTTCGGCTTATTAAGCATAATTGGCTTAAGCATGTGCATGTAAACATGCTCACTGATGCAGTTCAATTATACCCTGCACAAAGCAAACAAATGTAGGTAAATGTATGGAAATAAGCCCTATTAACAAAGGCCTATTGAGAAAAATTTAAAACATACACACAAAAAGAAACAGCTGAAAAATTGAAAATGTACTTCAGCTCTGTGGATGATTTGCCATTTAGGGAGGGTTTTTTAAAGTTAATTAAAACAAAACATATTTACCTCATAAAGCTGATTTAAAATAACAAATATAAGCAATTATATGGAGAAAAACTGAATAAAATACCATGTATAAAATAAATAAATAGGCCTAGTAAAATTTGCAAAATATATTTGACTTAATTCACAGAAATGAAAGGAAAACTGTGACAAGTTCTATATGCAGTTTTCTGTTTCTGTCCATTGTTCAAAAGTAACATGTTAACGTAAACGAAATCAATAGCCTATGGCAGAAAGAGACATCTGTTTGTTTTCTTTATTTTGTAAAACACAGTGTTTTGTTGTTATTGTTTGTTGCAGCCGGTTCATTATCAAAATAAAATAAGTCAACCAAACACATTCTGAAATACAATCCATTTTGCATTCACTCTCCAAACATTGTACATGTGAAGGATGAATTGCTTGCAGTGGAGTTCAAAGCATAATACCATTCAAATACATCATGAATATGGAAACATTTGTGGTTTCGTGCAGAATAAGAAAGGAATGCTATATGTGAGCCTGAGCCCTTTTTAGTTTCAGTTTATGAAGGCCGTTTCAGCCAGTTTCAGTTCATTAATTTGTTTTAGGTTAATGTTTAACTAGCCTTGTAGGCCTGTTATTTTTCCTTATTTTCTGAATACCATTAAATTTAAACGATTTGATATGGAGTGAGAAGAACTAAAATAGATTTAGTAATGTTTATCTGTATTTATAATGTGGCCTTTATGTGGCTAAAAACTAGTGAATATTTGCGTTTGTGTGCAAGGGCGCATACGTGTTTTTGTCATTGCGCATTACAATTAGTGGCAATTAGTTCAATTTCTCCTTTTCAGCGCTTTGTCTTCTCTCTCAAATGATGCAATCCTGCCACCATCTGCTCCGGAGTGCCCCGGTTAATTAGATTGATTTCAGATTTAGATTCAATCGATTTCAGTCAAAGTGACAAAAATGTCAAATACAATAATTTTATGTAGGCCAATGAATGTATATATGAAGAGTTTGGTTTTAAAATGCAATAAATCCATTTTGATTAATTTGAGTAAAAATGTGTTTTCTTTACAAAGAAAGTTGCAAGATGAAAACCATTATTTTTTGTTTCAAACTTTCACATATCGTCTTTAGGTTATAATTATATAAAAAAAAATACAGGTTTTGGTTTTCAAAGATTTATTATAAAATGTTATAAAAATCTTTTCAAAATGCAATAAATCCATGACACTTTTTTCTCTCAAAATGCAATAAATCCATTGAATTAATATGAAGATTATTTTTCATATTGAAATACACAAAATAGTAAGCTGATCCCAATAGCACAGCCTCTAAACTTGGTCAATACTAATTATATTATATCATAATTAACTTAATATATTATGTTGATTTAACATGCACAAAAGTTGTGATTGACCTTTAAGTTGAGCAAACTCAAAAATCTGCTGAAGCTAGTTGCCTTAAAATTGCTCAATTTAAAGGTCAATAAGTTGTATACTTATATACAGGCACTTGTCTAAAAATACATCCATCCATCAGTGAATCATTACACCCCTAGTAATTAATGAAGCCGGTAATGCTGTTTGTGAAGTTGTTAATTATTCTCTGGTGAGATTTTGAGAGATTTATGGTCTACTTTTATTTCAGTTTATTTCTAAGGCTGTGGCTGGAAGCCACTTTGTTTTTCTCTTTTTTCTGTTCTTCTTGTTCCTCTTTCGGTGATTCTGCTTGTTAACATCAGATGTTTGTTACTAATCACTCAATTTATCACTTAATTATCACATTTTCTGCACTTTTGATTGGTCTTGGTTTTGGAAGTCTGTTCTTGACTACATGCCTGATTTCTATGCAACATTTCAAAAATGAGGCTTCAGGTCTCATCTTACAGGATGCTGGATGCAAATAAGATAAAACAGGCTCAATGAAACCACATGTGATACGATGATATGATAAAAGTCTGTATTGTGCTGGTGAGAGAATAAACCGAATACTGAAAAATATAGTAAACAAAATGTAAAAATTTAAAGGGTTAGTTCAGCCGAGAATGAAAATTTGTCCATCTTCTGCTCACCCTCAAAGCTTCCTAGCTGTATGTGACTTTCCTCTTTCATAATAATCGAATCAAAGTGATATTAAAATTTGTCCTTGCTCTTCCAAGCCTTTCATTTGGGGTGTTTGTTGTCAACAGTTCAGAAGACATGAAATAAAGTGCACGCATCTGTAATAAAACATCCCTCTCGCGGCTCCAGGGAATGATATAAAGGCCCCCTGTTGCGAATCCAATGCGTTTTTGTAAGATAAATATTTGTGCTGGGTGAACTAACCCTTTAAGACACTAATATGACAGAAACATCACCATAAAGTATTAATACAGAAATGATCTGTCTGTGATACTACAAAATGTTTTTTTTGCAAGAGTTTTAAACTAGGTACACATTTAGACACTCAACAATTGTGACAATCAACAAAATATTCAGATAACAGATAATTTCTGAACATCATAAAACAAAACAAAAAAGTTCATGACAATGCTAGGAAAATTCAGATGCATAATTTATTCATGCCACTATGCATGCTGGGAGTCATGCATTGTGGCATGAAGCTTTTTTTGATGGTCACCATTGTTGAGATTCATACTGTATGCTGATTGATGGGCGGCAGATCCTTTTCCTATTTAGCGCATAAACTCTGGAATAGCCTATCCTACCTAACATTGTTCAGAAGCCAGACACACTCTTGCAGTTTAAATCTAGATTAAAGACCCATCTCTTTAACCTGGCTTGCACATAACACATTAATATGCTTCTAATATCCAAATCCATTAAAGGATTTTTAGGCTGCATTAATTAGGTAAAACGGAAACAATTCCCATAACACCCTATGTACTTGCTACATCATTAGAAGAATGTCATCTACGCTAATATTAGTCTGTTTCTCTCTTATTCCGAGGTCACCGTAGACACCAGATCCAGTCTGTATCCAGATCAGAGGGTCACTGCAGTCACCCGGATCCAGTTCTCTTCAGACCAAAAAAAAAAAAACAGCAGTTCAATTTCCAGGCTGCAGCAAAGTCAGATTGTGCAGAAGAATCATCTGTTTCATGTGGTCTTGTCCTGGTGCTCCTCTGAGACAAGGTCTTTACAGGGGATCTGTATCTGGGGCTCTAGTTGTCCTGGTCTCCGCTGTCTTTCAGGGATGTAGAGGTCCTTTCTAGGTGCTGATCCACCATCTGGTCTGGATACATACTGGATACGGTTGACTGCAGTGACCCTCTATATATTGATTATATTCCACCAATAGATACCCAAAATCGACTGATCTCGTTTTTATCTTGGCTTCCTTTGTGTATTATTAAACACACTGTTACAGTTACCAAATCTCAAATTAAAGAGTCCCAATGAAGCATCAAACTCCAGTTATTTGCAATTGCAGGCTCAACTGGGAAGGTTTAGGGATTTTTATGCAAAGTCACTCTGTGAATAAGTTGTTGTTAGAGGTCAGACTGTAGAGCTCAGGATCAGATCAGGAGCATAAGTGGACAGGAGAGTATTGTGTGCAGTGAGTATTTACCTTCAGTTGATTTATCTGAAGAGTCTGGTTCTTTCCCGGTTGTTAAATGATGATGTCTTTTATTAATCCAAAAGTTCTCGACCGGACATAAGATCGACAACCAGCGAATCAACAAGCCGCAGATGTGAGATGCATACACTGTGGCTGCCGCTTCTCCTGAGTAAGTCTGTAAACCTGACAGAGATTTATATGCTTCATACTTTTGTGGAAACAATTATACACTACCATTAAAAAAAGAGAAAAAAGAATACTTCTATTTAGCAAGGATGAATGAAGATGGATCAATACATGCTGTTCTTTTAAACCTTCAATTCATCAAAGAGTCCTGAAAAAAATTATCATGGTTTCCACAAAAATATGAAGCAGCACAATAATTTTCAACATTGAGATTAATCATAATGTTTCTTGAGCAGCGAATCAGCATATTAGAATGATTTCTGAAGATCATATGACACTGAAGAGTGGAGTAATGATGCAGAAAATTAAGCTTTGATCACAGAAATAAACTATTTTTATTAAATATACTACAATAGAAATCATCTACTTTAAATCATAATTAATATTTCACATTATTACTGTTTTACTTTATTTGTGGACCAAATAAATGCAGAATAGAATTTCAAAAACATTAACAAATCTTAATTTTTTTCAAACTTTTTGCTGGTAGTTTTTTTCCACTTTGAGGAATATAAAATACGAATGTTTAAAATAGGAAAGTTACTGTAAAATCAATGCAAATATAATGAATATTGCTCATCATTTAGGCTTGGTTATGCAAATCTCAGTATTTCCAGGTACTGAGATACTGAGTTTATCCAGAAGGTTTTTGAGGATGTAAATGGCAAACACATGAAAATGTAATAAAAGAGGTTCAGGCACGCAATTGCCTACTCATGCCTGTAAATGAGTATATTTACTTGGAATTTTACAAATATGCAAGAGGTCCTCTTTATATTTTTTACTCAAAGTGATATGCATACTTGTTGTTGTTGTTTTTTTGTCAGTGTAATGGTATGACATTTGTAACACTTTGTGGGTGAACCAAAAATTATATACCAAAAAATATATATATTTAAAAAAGTCACATTTGTACTCCTCATAGTCAAATAAATACATGCTCGACGCTTCACCACAATGATAAAACCCCCAAAACAACAACTTAACAGAAACTATTTTAAATATCAACATAATATAACATTAACATTACCAGGTCTCCTTATTTCATCATTATGTTTAAATTTGCAAATCATGATGGGAAGATTGAGCTACTTTAATAAAACCTATCTGGTCTCATGGCATTAAGGTACCTGGAGGCACATTTTAGCAAGATACGAAATACTTACCAATAAGTACATATCGCTGCAGTTTCCAAAAGAAATGAACACTAAGGCAGTAAAACTCTGGCACCTTTTATTCCTTTTCACACAAATGTACAGAGTGTCGACCAATAACGTATAATGTTGGCAAAATAACTTATAGAATATCATGTCATGACTTCAGAACAATATTAATATGCCGGGAGATTTGAAAACCAATGCTTTTGAATATTAGCATCACAAATATCCAGCTTCATATCTATGGGTTTATCATAGACAGTAGGTTTGTTCGGTAGCTCTTGGAGTACTCAAGCAAGATTGCGCTTCACATGGCTGCTTCAGTGCTTGGCTCTCCATTGTTTTCATCCAAAAGGTCGTTTTCATATTAATGTTTTGTACTCTTTTATTTGCCCTCTGGTTTGTGTTTCGTGTAGCTCAGTTGGTAGATTATTGCGTTATACCTTGATATGTAATCATGCTATCATGGGTTCGATCCCAGGGAACGGACCTGCATGAAAATGTATATGCTCAATAAATCATAATTTAGCATGATTTCTGTGAGGGTTAGGTTTAGGGGTGGGGTTAGGTGTGGTCATTCGAACGAATAAGCCACCTAGTAAAATATGTAGGAAATAATGTGAGATCGGTGTAAAAAGCCCACGCATTTCATTTAAATAAACGTGCGTTTTGATTGGTAATGACGTGATACGTCATTTCATGACGACAGACACAACGCGATACTGTCATTATTTTTACACCCGCTAGAGGGCGCTTAACTTTAAAACGTAAATATAGGTCATAATAAGGTGCTTGCACAAACGACCTATATGGTCGTTTTTGGTTGGAGAACAGGCTCGGCAAATCTCCGCTCTTTACCTAACAAAACAGACGAACTCCTTCTGCTCTCTCGGACAAATAAGTATTTCTCACACTCTTCTGCTCTGTGTTTCATGGAAACCTGGCTGAATGACGCCATACCGGACAGCGCGCTCCATCTGCCAGGCTTTCAGCTGTTTAGAGTGGATTGGGAATCAGAATCAACGGGGAAATCGCGTGGCAGCGGGACATGCTTTTACATCAATGAACGGTGGTGTACAGATGTAACTGTGTTAAAGAAGATGTGCTGTCCTGATCTAGAAATGCAGTTTATCAACTGCAAGCCGTTCTATTCGCCGCGGGAGTTTCACTCGTTCATTCTGGTGAGTGTTTACATCCCTCCGCAAGCGCATGTGAGCTCAGCTTTACAAAAACTCGCTGATCAGATCACAGAGACGGAACAACAACACCCAGACTCCGTTTTAATCATTCTTGGGGACTTTAATAAAGCCAATCTCTCACATGAACTGCCAAAATACAGACAGCATGTTACATGTCCCACCAGAGACAGTAATATATTGGATCACTGTTACACCACAATAAAGGATGCATATCACTCTGTTCCACGAGCAGCTTTGGGACGTTCTGATCACTGTCTCGTTCATCTTATACCGACCTACAAGCAGAAACTTAAATCTGCTAAACCTGTAGTAAGAACTGTAAAGAGATGGACCAGCGAAACAGAGCAGGATTTACAATCTTGTTTTGACCTCACTGATTGGAGTGTTTTTGAAGCTGCTACCACCAATCTGGATGAACTCACAGAGACTGTAACATCCTATACTAGTTTCTGTGAGGATATATCCATTCCTACCAGGACTTATTTAACATTCAACAATGATAAGCCATGGTTTACAGTAAAACTCAGACATCTTCGTCAGGCCAAAGAGGATGCCTACAGAAATGGGGACAGAGTCTTGTACAATCAGGCCAGGAACACACTGAACAAAGAGATTAGAGTGGCTAAAAAGACCTACGCTAAAAAATTGGAAGACCAGTTTACTTCCAACGACTCAACTTCAGGACTGAGAGCCATCACAAACTACAAGACACCATCCCCTTGCACTGAGGCTAATCAACGACTTGCTAACGACCTGAATGAGTTTTATTGTAGATTTGAAACCCCCAACACCCATTCTGACCATCTCCCTACACAACCATTAACACCTCCTGCAATCCCCCTCTCCATACCTCCTGCTCTTCAAATCTGTGAAGATCGCGTGCGCCAGGTCTTCAAGAAGAACAAAAGAAGAAAAGCACCAGGCCCAGATGGCGTTACACCAGCCTGTCTGAAAATCTGTGCTGACCAGCTGGCCCCCATCTTTTCACAGATCTTTAACAGATCTCTGGAGTTGTGTGAAGTGCCTTCCTGCTTCAAATGCTCCACCATAATCCCCATTGCAAAGAAACCCAAGATAACAGGATTTAACGGCTACAGACCTGTGGCTCTAATGTCTGTTGTCATGAAGTCGTTTGAAAAACTGGTTCTGGCTTATCTGAAGGACATCACTGGACCCTTACTGGACCCCCTGCAGTTTGCTTACCGAGCAAACAGGTACGTGGATGATGCAATCAACATGGGATTGCACTTCATCCTGCAACATCTTAACAAAACAGGGATTTATGTGAGGATCCTGTTTGTGGACTTTAGTTCGGCTTTCAACACCATCATCCCAACAACCCTCCAGACCAAACTGACCCAGCTCTCTGTTTCTAGCTCTATCTGTCAGTGGATCACCAGCTTTCTGACAGATAGGCAACAGTTAGTGAGACTGGGGAAATTCATGTCAAACAGCTGCTCCACCAACACTGGTGCCCCTCAGGGATGTGTTCTCTCCCCTCTGCTCTTCTCCCTGTACACCACCGACTGCACCTCTAAAGACCCCTCTGTCAAGCTCCTGAAGCTTGCAGACGACACTACAGTCATCGGCCTCATCCAGGACGGTGATGAGTCTGCTTACAGACAAGAGGTTGAGCAGATGGCTGTCTGGTGCAGTCTTAACAACCTGGAGCTGAACACGCTCAAAACAGTGGAGATGATCGTGGACTTTAGGAGAAACCCCCCTGCACTCCTCCCACTCACTATCATGAACAGCACTGTGACTGCAGTGGAGTCATTCAGATTCCTGGGAACCACCATCTCTCAGGACCTGAAGTGGGACATTCACATTGACTCCATTGTGAAAAAGGCCCAACAAAGGTTGTACTTCCTTCGCCAGCTGAGGAAGTTTAACCTGCCACAGGAGCTGCTGAGACAGTTCTACTCAGCCGTCATTGAGTCTGTCCTGTGCACTTCAATAACTGTCTGGTTTGGTTCAGCAACAAAATCAGACATCAGAAGACTACAGAGAACTGTTCGGACTGCTGAAAGGATTATTGGTGCTCCCCTGCCCACCCTTCAAGAACTGTATACATCCAGAGTGAGGAAAAGGGCTCAGAAAATCACTCTTGATCCCTCACATCCAAGTTACCCCATCTTTGAACTTTTGTCATCTGGCCGGCGCCTCAGAGCCACAAATACCAGAACAGCAAGGCACAAGAACAGTTTCTTCCCCCAGGCAATCTACCTCATGAACAGTTAAATGCTCCCCACTTATGCTTATGCAAAAAATGCAATATCCATATATTTATTTGTTACCCCTCCATCCTAGTACATCCCTGCATCTTACTCAATCATATGCCATTATCATTTATAGCACAATTGTTTATACACTTATTTATTTGCCAAATTTTTTTTTTTGTCTGTGTGTTGTTGTCTCTGTGTACTGGAAGCTTATGTCACTATAACAAATTCCTTATATGCACAAGCATACTTGGCAATAAAGCTCTTTCTGATTCTGATTCTGATTCTGATGAGGTGAGGAGCTCTGGTTCGAAATCCCGTGTAAGTACGGTTTGACAAAAATAGTTCAAATCTGCATATAAGGAAGTTTAAATGGCACAGTTGCATCAACAAATGCATTTTTATATGAGTTTTGTATAGGTTTAGAGTTTTTGGTTTTGGTGTAGGGCATATTTTCAACATGATAGAGCATTAACTTTTAGTGACAGTCCCTGGATATTTAAATTCTGAACCGCCACAATACATACCTGAAGCAACATAATAAACAGAGGGCAAGGCAGGCAACTGCCTGGGGCCCCACATTTTAAGGGAGCCCCAAATGGCCAACCATTTAAACCAACATGAATGTTAATATTAATAGCTATAACATGCAGTGACATCTCTCCATCCTAGAGCCCTGCATAACAGAATTTCCGATCTCAGCCCATCTTTTTTCTTCTTCTCCCACCTTATACTACTGTTCTAGCTATTGAAATAGTTCAGTTCAGAAATAGTTTTCGTTTTTTTGTTAAGTTAATTTAGAAAAACATTTGGAGTACTTTTTGTTTGTTAAATATAAATTATTATAATTTTTATAAAGTATATATATAAGTAACAATAAAAAATTGATGATTGATCAATCAAATCATCACAAATTGCCTTAAAAAAATCTTTAGATATATAACAGTTCAAGTATATGACAATGTTTAAACGTTAAACATAGATAAATGTGTGCTTTATCCAATATTTTGCATGGAGAGTGCAAGCTAAAGTGCACTTTGCAGTCTTGAACATCAGTTCTTCACAAAAATGAACCGAAACTCATGATAACTCATGATAAATATACATACAGAAAGCTTTAAATTACTATTAAACGAAATTAAACAAATCAAAAACAAAAACTGTAAAGAAGCACTTCTCTCTAAAGGCACGTCTAATGAAGAGGTGGCGAGTCAGGATCGGCAACTTCAGAAAACACTAGTTTATTAGTAAATAAATCTCCCTACTATTTCCCCCTGACACAATTATGGTAAAAAATTTTTCCGATGCTTTGTGGCAAGTTTAAGCCTATTGCATGCATTTGAATGCTGATGGCATCTTATGTTGTTTCCACAAGCACAGCGATTTTTCATCACTAATTGATGGATGTCTAAAATATAAAAATAAGGAGAAGCCCAAAACAGGCACGAGGCCCGGCCCGTATCTGAACTATGACGTGAGAATTGGTAAAAAATTCGGGGCACCCCTATGGGGTCCTCTCTCTCGATACACTGGTTAAACTTTTGCCTCCTCCGCCACCTTTTTCAAACAGGTGCAGCGCATCCTCGCTGTGCTGTAGGTTAGAAAATGCATGATCTGGAGCGGAGCAGAACGCGGGACCCAAATGTTTTTAATCCATTCCTTTGGAAGTTGAGCACACACAATTTAGGAATAAACTGTAAAAAATGTGTGCACACACACATAAACATGCATGTTAAACATAAAAGAGAGGAAAAATCTATCAGGCAGCCTGAATCAAAAAAATGAGGAGGAAGAAAGGAAACAGAACAACAATAAGCATAGGCACCAATTTATGTTTCTCCACACACTCTATTCCACTTCAAACCAAATATAAAACATTTTATTCACCATTGTTTCCATGAGCAGATGATAACGGGCTAGGTTGTCATGCAACAGTTGTGCCTTAAATATTTGAACATTCTCCTTTCGATATTGTGCTTGAATTCATTAGGCTACATAAAATATATTATTCGTGTCTCGCTAAGAGAAACGCACAGGCTGCAAATACATGGTTTCAGCATCCACATCTGAGTGAGAGAGCTGCGTCCTCTTTTGTGAATTATATACTGTTAGATGTGTTCTGTCCAAATGCAAATTTTTCATTAAAAGTGTAATGTATTCAGTGTAATAAACAAATCATCTAATACTCCTAAATATTACGTTTTTGTATAATATGTGTTCTTTTTCAGGGCTTGTTGTCTTTGCTTTATTGATCAGTTAAACAGAAAAATAATAGACTATTAACAACTATTATTCCTTTTAATTATACAAATGTTTCATTAAATGTCTACAAATTTGTAAAACTGATCAAAGATCAGGTAATATTTATATAGACGCTTGTTCAATGGTTTGCCACTGGGGGGGGATCTCAGTAAATCCGCATGTTTTGTGGTTCACAGAGATCATCGCTCCCCCGGTGGTGAACCATTGAAATGTCAAAACAGTTATGATGTAACAAAGCCTCATTTTACTGAAATCATGTGACTTTGGCAGTTTGATATGTGCTCTGAACCAGTGATTCGAAACAAAAGATTTGAAAAAGTTTGAAGCTTCATGAAGCAAAGTTTAGAAAGCAGCCATTCCTACTTTTAAGTTGAAGTTTAGCTTACCTGTCAAGAAGAAACTCCAAAAGTTCTTAAAAAAACTAACATTAAATGAAATTATTCCATCTTGTAAAAACATTGCTTATGCTTGCCCTTGTTTTACCCCATTGTCCTTTTCTGTGAATTCTGGCAAATCTTCAAAATTTGCCTTTCACTTCTGTAACAGAATCTGAAACTATTTTTCCACACTGGACACAAACACCCTTTTGGTCCACCTGATACTGGGGAGAAAGGCCACCCTGTCATCACATTTGGATTGAGAAGATATATTGTATATAGTATGAGCATGAGTGTGAGCCCTAAATAAGAATCAGAATGAGCTTTATTTCCAGGTATGTTTATACATACAAGGAATTTGTTTTAATGACAAGCTTCCGCAGTGCAACAGAATGACAGGGATAGAACAAAAACACAGATAATAAAAGAATAAAAAAATATAACAGGTAAGTAAGGAATAACAATATACAAATTGACAATTGTATGTGCAGGCATATTCCAACACACAGTTGTATGTACAGGCATATTATGTGTAAATTTAAAGTATAGATTAAGTATGTGTGTTAGATAAATAAGTGTATGAATGTATAAATAGTGTTATGTGTTCCACAGTTATTGTCAAGTGTTCATGAGATGGAATGCCTGGGGAAAGAAATTGCTCCTGTGTCTGGTCGTTCAGGTGCTAAAAGCTCTGTAGCACTGACCAGATGGCAACAGTTCAAAGATGAAGTGTGCTGGATGTGAGGGGTCCAGAGTGATTTTGCCAGCCCCTTTACTCACTCTGGATGAGTACAGTTCTTGGAAAGAAGGCCCTCTTTAGTCTTCTGAGGTCAGATTTGGTAGCTGAGTGGAACCAGACAGTTATTGAAGTGCAGAATATAGATTTGATGATTGCGGAGTAGAACTGTTTCAGCAGCTCCTGTAGCAGGTTGAACTTCCTCAGCTGGTGAAGTAAGTACAACCTCTACTGGGCCTTTTTCACAATAGAGTCAATGTGAACGTCCCGTTTTAGGTTCTGGGAGATTGTGGTGCCCAGGAACCTGAATGACTCCACTGCAGTCACAGTGCTGTCCATGAAGATGAGTGGAGGGAGAGCAGGGGGGTTTATCCTGAAGTCCACCATCATCTCCACTGTTTTGAGTGTGTTGGGCTCCAGGGGGTTGAGACTGCACCAGACAGCAAGCTCTTTAAGCTCCTGTCTGTAAGCAGACTCGTCACCATCCTGGATGAGGCCGATGAGTGTGGTGTCGTCTGCAAACTTCAGGAGCTTAACAAAGGGGTCTTTAGATGTGCAAGCATTGGTGTTCAGGGAGAAGAGCAGTGGGGAGAGAACACAGCCCTGGAAGCTCCAGTGCTGATTATACAGGTGTTGGATGTGTATTTTCCAAGCCTGCTGCCTGTCTGTCAGGAAGCTGTTGATCCACTGACAGACGGAGGTGGGCACGGAGAGCTGAGTTAGTTTGGGCAGGAGGAGGTTTGGAATGATAGTGTTAAAGGCCAAGCTGTAGTCCACAAACAGGATCCTCACATAAGTCCCCGTTCTGTCTAGGTGTTGCAGAACATAATGCAGTCCAATGTTGACTGCATCATCCACAGACCTGTTTGCTCTTTAGGCAAACTGAAGAGGATCCAGGAAGGGTCCAGTGATGTCTTTCAGGTGGGCCAGCACCAGTTTTTCAAATGACCTCATGACCACAGATGTTAGAGCCACAGGCCTGTAGTCATTTAGTCCTGTAATTTTGGATTTCTTTGGGCTGGGATTGTTGTTGGGGCGTTTGAAGCATCAAGGGACTTAGCACAGCTCCAGTGATCTTTTGAAGATCTGTGTGAAGATGGGGGCCAGCTGGTCAGCTCAGGATTTCAGGGAGACTGGTGTAACACAATCTGGGCCTGGTGTTTTTTTTTTCCTTTTCTGCTTCCAGAAGACCTGGCACACCTCATCTTCACTGATCTGAATTGCAGATGTGGGGGAGAGGGGGGTTGCGGAGGAGTGAATGGTGTGAACGGTTGTGGGAAGAGGTGTTCAGGGTGGGTGTGTGGTGTTTTTTTAAACCTGCAGTAGAACTCATTCAGATCGTCTGCCAGTCGTTGATTCTCCACAGTGCTGGGGGATGGTGTCTTGTAGTCACTGGAAGTGAACTGAGTCCTTATTTATTCAGAGTAATTCCTCTTTGCCAATCTGAGCTACTTTTCCAGTTTGTGTTTAGCCTGTCTATACAAGATATTGTGCCCCTTCCTGTAAGCATCTTCTTTGGCCTGATGGAGCTGTCTGAGTGTTGCAGTGAACCATAGTTTGTCATTGTTGTAAGTTAGATGAGTCCTGGTAGGAATGCACATGTCTTCACAGAAACTGATATAAGATGTTACAATCTCTGTGAGCTCGTCCAGATCGGTGGCAGCAGCTTCAAAGACACTCCAATCAGTGAGGTCAAAACAAGCTTGTAAATTCTATTCTGCTTCATTGGTCAATATTTTTACAGTCCTTAATACAGGTTTAGCTGATTTTAGTTTCTGCCTGTAGGTCGGTATAAGATGAACCAAACAGTGGTCTTTATGGTGGTATAATATATTACTGTTTCTTGAGGGACATGTAACATGCTGTCTGTATTTTGGCAGCTCACGGGACAGCTAAATTAAAGTCCCCAAGAATGATTAAAACAAAGTCCGGGTGTTGTTCTGTCTATGTCATTTGATCATCGAGTTTCTGTAAAGCCAGGCTCATATGTGCTTGCAGAGGAATGTAAACACTCACGAGAAATAAAATGTGAAACTCCCACAGCGAATAGATCGGCTTGCAGTTAATGAAGAGCACTTCTAGATCTGAACAGCACATCTTCTTTAAGACTGTTACATCTGTAAACCACCTTTTGCTGATGTAAAAGCATGTCCCGCTGCCACGCGATTTCCCCGTTGATACTGCATTGTGGTCCACTCTGAACAGAAGCCCGGAAGATGGACCGTACTGTCTTGAATGGCATTGTTTAGCAAAGTTTTCATGAAACATAGAGCAACCGAGTGTGAGAAATCCTAATTTGTCTGGAAGAGCAAAAGGAGTTTTTCCGTTTTGTTGTGTAGAGAGTGGAGGTTTGCCAGATGGATGCTAGGCAACAATGTTTGAAATTTGCACTTTCTGAGCTTAACAAGCTTGGCAGCTCTCTTCCCCCAATTGTGCGTCCTGAAGTGCGTGATCAGTGCAGCTGCTCTGCCAACTACTTTGTCCAGCAAAACATCAGAATAGTCGAAAATCTTGCATCAGGAGCACCAGAACATTAAATGTCAAAAAAATAATTTTTAAGGTTAAAAAACACATGATTTTCCACATAATGTACATAATTGTTGATCCTCTATGTCCCACCTTTCTAAAAAGCGTCGATTTTTACAAAGCTCATTGTTCTGAAAAGTGACGTGTGCTCTGATTGGCCAGCTAGAATGTTACGCCCCTTACCATACTGTGATGCCCTGTGTCCCGGCTCAAGTACACAAAACCAATAAAACCCATTTCAAACGAGGCATTTGTTGCATCCAGTGGGGATATAATTACTTATTCTGTCTTTTTACGCGCTGCATTGTGTATAATGCTGCGTAAACATAAAACCATGTCTGCATTTGTGATCAGAGAAACAACAAACAACAAGCGCTACTCTACACTCTTCAAAACTTGCGTTTAAATCATCAGTGGTAAATTCTTTCAATTTGAAAACGTACTTACAGACTGTGAGACAGAAGTGCCAGACTGTCCTTGCAAAGTTGGAATTGCCCCACTTTATAGGAACAGCCTTTGGCACATTGTAGGCTACTGGTTCAGGAAACAGTCCTTGTCCGCCGTAAAATGTGCAGCAAACATCTGAATATTTGGATTGAATTGTTCTGAAACAGTGTTGTAAATACAAGTTACCTACTGATTTCTAGTTGAGTCCTCGTTTGGAAGGCCAAACAAAGTAGTTTTGCTTTTACAAAAAAACACAAAAGTGATTCCACAACATGGAAGCGGCAGCAACAGCGAGAGTAAAAGTTACACCTGTTAGAATTAGCCATTTTAGGAGGGTGTGGTTGACTCTTAACTTTTCTAAAGAATTTCTCTTCAGATTTGAGACTTTAGACTTATAAAGACTTTGCATTTGCAACTTTACAGATCTTTTTTATGCAACAAGAGCTTGTAACACATTAAAGAGAAAGGAAAATTTTTAAATGCATTATATGTCCCCTTTAAGAGAAGTATTATTTTTCTATTATTTTTAATCACGACAACTTGTTTCTCAAATGATCACATTCAGGCTCAGTCATTTGGGCAGAGGAGCAGTACTTTCCTCAGTCATACAATGCAACATGGGACGAGGGCAGGCTTCACTGTCAATCCTGTTTCAAAGAACTGACGACCATCACCAGCAGAAACGTCCACCTCATTGTCCAGGACCCCTCTTTTGACTACTGGGTTGGACTACGCAAGAGTTACAATGGCTCCTTCCCATGGGCCGCATGGTCCAATGGGGATCCTGTTAGATATCAGAATTGGTACCCTGGTCATCCTGTTCCAAATAAAGAAAATAAACTAATTCCTATATGTTCCTCAACTACACAAAGTCCACTGAGCACCCTAATAACTACCCAAAAATCTACCCCAATGACCTCAACACAAACCTCCACAATCACTTCTGCTTCGGTATCCTCAACATTTCAAACAAACAAAGAAAATGATACATGCCCCATACTGTCTGAAATGCTTTATTGCCTAAATATGTCATGTGATGATCTTGAAAGTGCCATGACTATATGCAACAGAACACCAACTGCAACCCCTGAGACTACAACATACAGCACCACCCCTAAAGTCACAACATTAAGCACCACCTTTAATGCTGCAACAAATGGCACCACAACCGAGAGCAGCACCACCAGCAACTGCGTCTTTGAACCCGAGCCAGATACTGAAGAGTACATCGAGGATGCTTGTGTGGTCCTGCTCAGCTTTGGGATGTGGAAGGAAGAAGACTGCAACAGAAGTCTACCTTTCATCTGTTATGAAGGTATAAGACCTTTGTTTTAGAGCACAGCATCGTATTGTTATTCATATTGTTAGTACTCTGACAAACTTAAAAAGAAAGGTTCCAAAAGGAAGTTTTCGAGGCATTACCAAAAATCAAACAAATAAAGTTTAACAAAAAATATAAATCAGAAATAATGATATGCTTCAGTTAGGGAAGTAGAAAGATGTAGCCCAAACTGGTCGTTCAATGTAGACGAATTATGTTAACTAAAATATCTCGCTTGGCATTGAACTTTGAGCTTTAGAATTTTACAGATATAATTTTTACTCTAACAACAACATTACACACTAACGTCTCGGTTACGTACGTAACCCTCGTTCCCTGATGGAGGAAACGGAGATGTTATGTCGAACGACATATGGGGTCTCACTTGGGAGGCCAGTCATCTCTGAATTTAAGAGAAAACGCCAATGAAAATTGGCAAGTGGATTAACACACCTGAGCCACTCCCCGTGCCACTCCCCGTGCCAAATAGGGCGAGAGGTGCATCCACTCATTAGGTTTTACGCTGAGGAGCCGAGAACGTGTCCCGGCAACAGCGAACGGTTCAAGGTTGTGGCATGGGGACATAACGTCTCCGTTCCCTCTATCAGGGAACGAGGGTTACGTACGTAACCGAGATGTTCCCTATCTGTCGGTCACTACGAGTTATGTCGAACGACATATGGGGTCCTATGGAAAACGCCACAACCTGAACATCGTCACAACCCTGTGGCGCTGCAATTGTCGACAAGCCCTGGCGTGCCACAAAAGCTACGCTTAAGGTCGTAACCTTCCCAAAGCCCCAGCGCAAATTCACTGACCTTGGTACTGAAGGGGCCAAAGGGTGAGTACATCGCTGCTGGAGAAGGCCACGCTCACATAAAGTTAATGGAAGGGATTTCAACCTTCAGAGAAAGATTGCTTCAAATCTTCCCTATTTGTTATTTCAGCTGGCAAGACAATGGGGAAGCGAGCCTAGGAAAAGGTCGCTACGGAGACCACATCCTACCCGTAGGGAGGTGACATGTGGATATACCGATATGGACTGACCCAGGGGGCAGTACTACATATGGAAGGGGTCTCTGAGGCAGGTCCTACCTTGGAGTAGGGATGGAACGGCTGCCAGAAGAGACTGACAGAACGGGTCTGTCAAGGGAAGACATGGGTTTGCCAAGAGGGAAACCTTACCGTGGAAGAATACACATATGGGATTACCCGTAGGGAACCAAGCCATATGAACACCTAGCCCAGTACAGGGGCTGACCGGAACTCCGGGCATGCTAACGCCAGTACTGGGCTTTGCGACAGACTGCTCTGCCAAGTCTGACTTCCGATGGTGCTGGAGGATGCTCGACCAGGGTACGCCAACCGGGGAACTCTACTGGGAGAAGAAAGGTGCTCACATCCCCGTGTTAGGGGGAATGGCGCAGCGAGCGTGACACCCAGCCAGCCCTTCCCGCCAATTACCTGTTACCCAACACACGGGAAGAAACTGGCTCCACACGGAGGTTGTAAAACCTCGCAAAGGTGTTAGGTGTCGCCCAGCCCGCAGCTCGACAGATGTCTGCCAGAGAGGCGCCGTGCGCCAGTGCATAGGAGGGGGCCACACTCCTTGTGGAGTGGGCCCTCACCCCCAGGGGGCACGGCTCGCCTTGGGAATGGTAAGCCAAGGCGATGGCATCCACTATCCAGTGGGCCAACCTCTGCTTAGAGACAGCCTTCCCCTTCTGCTGACCTCCAAAGCAGACCAGTAGCTGCTCAGAGCTTCTAAAGCTCTGGGTGCGGTCCACGTATATGCGAAGCGCTCTTACGGGACACAGCGACGCCAAGGCTGGATCTGCCTCCTCCAGGGGCAGCGCTTGCAGGTTCACCACCTGGTCTCGGAAGGGAGAGGTGAGTTGCTCTTTTAGAAAACTGTCTCTTTTAGCCGAAGCGCCCAGGGGAATCGCCATCACAGGGACACCGCTGTACTGCGCCGTCACACCGACCAGGAACAGCTTCTTTAAAACAAAGATGAATGGCTTTGTAGTGACTGCTCTCATCGACTACTCGGCTCCAAAGCAAAAATCTAATGAGTGGATGCACCTCTCGCCCTATTTATACCCATTGGCACGGGGAGTGGCTCAGGTGTGTTAATCCACTAGCCAATTTTCTTTGGCGTTTTCTCTTAAATTCAGAGATGATTGGTCTCCCAAGTGAGACCCCATATGTCGTTCGACATAACTCGTAGTGACCGACAGATAGGGAACTAAAGTTTGAAACATGGGATCACGAAGAACGGGACCTTTAAGACATTTTTTAATTACAGCTTTATGACATAAAGCAAATTATATATAAAATATAAACAAAAGTATTACACACAAAAAAAATACAAAGTATTGAGTATTAAGTACATTAGTATTAAATAAAAATAACAAATGAATAAAAAAAACCAATACTTATATTCATGTTTTAATTTCTTTATTTCAAACATTCTTAAATTTAGGGACACACCGATCTTGATTTTCCGATCAACACACCGTCTGATTTCATGTACCTTTTTTTATTGGCCTATTCTGGTAATTATTATTATTATTATTATTATTATTATTATTATTTAATATACAAGAAAGAATAAAAATATTAGTACATTGACAAGATTTATTTTCTCTACAAATACAGTCAACCACTGCATTTTAATCACGATCCAAACAGACATGCTGCACACATGGAGCATAAACAGTTTCTGATTTAAATTAGATGAAGTACATAAAACGAACCTGCACGAAAGCATCTTAGCATCAATAACGTTTTATAAAATCTTAAGATCAGTTTTTTTAGGTTCTTTAGTTTAATAAAACACTCATCCCTCTTATAAAATTGGTTTGTTTAGGAACTGTTTACTGAAAGGTTATTTAGGGAACCCAAAATGGTTCTTTATGGGGAACTTTTCAGACTGAAAATGTTCTTTAGATAATTAAAAATGTTCTACAGAAATTGTTCTGTTAAGAACTTCTTCACTGAATGGTTCTTTGAGGAACCCAAAATCAAATCTCATTTTTGAAATTTATTTTTAAGAGTGTAAATAACTTGTAAGTTCCTTCCAATATTTGTCTTTGCATCTATTTGTCCGCAGAGCGCTTTTTTGGCCAGATAAACATTTCCAGCGTGACCACAAGCACAGGCAATGTGAGCTGGTCTGAGGGACCCGGTGCTAAGAACATCAGTCACTACAGAGTGGAGGTCACTGGGGACAAAAACCAGACATTTAACCAGAAAAATCTCTTTCAATACATAGAGACTCTGACAGCAGGAACTCTGTACAAAGTTCAGGTGTTTCCTGTGAAATGTGACAGGGATCTCAATCCGCAGAATATCTCCTTCTACACTTGTAAGTAGACTCGGTTTTTTGACTTCATTGTGTGCAACATGATTTCAACACGACTAATGATCAAAATGACCCATGCTGTCCCTTTTTAGTGCCCTCTGATGTGCAAAATCTGATTGTGGTGAGTGTGACAGATGTTAGCGCCAACCTCAACTGGAGTAAACCAGATGGAAACCATGAATTCTACTCAGTAACATTCATAAATGCATCGAACACTAAAGATCACAAGTGTTATAATGAAGAGTGCACTATTACGGATCTTATTCCAGGAACAGAGTATGAATTTACAGTTAAAGCTGTAGTGAATAAGACGATTGAAGGTGTGCCGAGCAAGGTTTCTGATTACACCAGTAAGTGCAGAAAGTTTCATTTCTGATTGTATTAATCCATCCCAAGCTCTAAACATTTCCAAATAAAGCATAATTTCTTGTAACCAATGCACACAGGAAACGAGAGATCCAATCGCAGTATTTTAATGGGGTATCCCATCCCATGGGGTATCCCACCCCACCCCAGTGGGGTGACTATGGGGAAGTGAGACCACTAGTGGACACCCAGGGAAACACAGACCAGACACTGAGACATTTCTTTGTTTTAATTTGAGTTTTAGTATAGGTTTATTGATAAATGAGCTTTTATTTTTAGGTTATTTCCAGTAATTTTTTTGTTTTGTTTTGTTTTGTTCTTTGACATTTTTTTTTTGTAAAGATTGTATTTATTTTGTAATCAGGATAGGACAGTATATATTGACAGGAAACTAGTTGTGTGTGTGAGAGGGGGTCGGGGGGTAACTGTGTGATAACCTCAGATTCATATAGGCTTAAACAGGTGGATGGAGAAATTAGCTGTTTTCAAAGTAACAAGCATACCCATAAATACAAGGCTAACTTTGGATAAAACTACGTTTTTGTTTGACTAACTGCGTTTTTTGGTATTTACTTTTCAGAGCCTTCAACTGTCAGGAAGCTAAGATCAGCAGACAATGACAGTACAGTCATAATGGCCTTTTGGGATCCTCCTACTGGCAGTCATTCAGGTTACCGCTATTGTCTTAAAGAAGTCAATAACAGCCTCGAGTGTACTTACTGCAACATCACATCAGACATCAGCAATACAGCAAACAACAACATCACAAACAGCAGTGATACAACAACTGTCAGTATTACAGACTGCAAAACAGTGGATGGAACAGAAACATCTATCAAAAAGGCTAATAAATCAGACGGCAGCATGTTTTGTCTGTGTGTGGCAGCACTAACAAAGAGCAACACTCTGTTAGGAGAAATGGTCACAATCTTAGCATACACACGTGAGTCTCATGTTAAATTATTACATTCTTTTCCTTATTAAAGGCTTTTCATATATCATGCATGTACTGTTAATTCTAATTGACCATTTGTAATTGACTGTGAGCTTAACGTATTAGATAAAGCTGAATGTGAATTGAAAGACAAACAGTTATGGAAGTTTTTTTCAATAATGGAATACAAAATTTGTAGCATTTCCTAATTTCTGACAAGCTCATGCTCTCTCCTCTCCTTTGAGTGTTTACTATTGTCATTAGTAACTATTTACTATTTAATACTGTAAAATTGCTTTGACACAATATGTATTGTTAAAAGCACTATATAAATAAAGGTGAATTGACTCCTCTCCATACAGGCCCAAAATCTGTGGACCTCACTTTAATACCTTCCCTTAAAGATATGAAAGCCACCTGGGAACTAGATGGGAATTATGAAAAATTTGAAGTGACAATTACAAGTGCTGATGCAAAGGATATTCAGTCATATAATACTACAGACAAGTTTTACACTTTCAGGAATCTGAAGGCAGGAGTGTTTTACACTGTTTCAGTTGTCACTCTTAATGGTGACCTTAGAAGTGCTGCTGTTAATAAATCAGATTACACCCGTGAGTAATCAATACATTGCCATCACTATTTTTCAGATCATTTTTCCAGTAGCTTAAATCACTGTCTTCATCATCTTTCAAGTTCAGCTGTATAAAATCTCACAAATTAATTCACAGGGCCTGCTAAACCTACCTGGGTAAAGGCCTCCGCTAACAAAAATAACATACAGCTAAGCTGGGGAGCTCCATCTGAGTCTGGTGGTGCCTTGATTCAATATATAGTGGAATATAACACTTCATTCTGGAATGAAACTAATGAAACGGCTACAACTGAGACAAATATCACAATTCCTAATTTAAGACCAGGAACAAAATATATGTTTAATGTCATGGTCTTGGCTGGAAATCTGAGTGATCCAGCCACTACTACTACAAACACAGGTAAAGAGACGACATTTTGTTTGCTAATGAAGCAAATATTCGTCTTTTTTGCTTTTATGCTGTTCATTCTAACATGTTATTAGAATGAGCATTTTAAAGTCATTTTTCTGACAGATTTCCAGGTGTTACAAATCGTCTTCCTTTATCTCCAGAGCCTGAAAAGAGGACACTGGTTCTCACGATGTTGTGTTCCTCTCAAACCACACTTTGTCACGAAACTATAACTCGGAACGAACTGTTTGAAAAGGTGAAGAAATGTTCAAAGACTACATCAAGCTTGTTCCAGCTTTACTGTAACAGAATTATTATAGAATGACTGTACAGTACACGAGAAAAAAGATGACGATTAAAAAAGACACATTGACCAACATTTAGATTTCATAAATTGTTATTTCTCTTTTTTACTGATTACAAAAACCTGCATTAAAATTTAACTATATACCGTATTTTTCTGACTATAAGTCGCACCTGAGTATAAGTCGCAT
This sequence comes from Carassius carassius, assembly GCF_963082965.1. Classification (NCBI taxonomy): domain Eukaryota; kingdom Metazoa; phylum Chordata; class Actinopteri; order Cypriniformes; family Cyprinidae; genus Carassius; species Carassius carassius. The sequence goes on from NC_081796.1 coordinate 25,862,020, forward strand.
CAGTCAAAAAATACGTCATGACGAGGAAAAAAACATATATAAGTCGCACTGGACTATAAGTCGCATTTATTTAGAACCAAGAACCAAGAGAAAACATTACCGTCTACAGCCGCGAGAGGGCGCTCTATGTTCCCAGTGTAGACTACAGGAGCAGTAAGCAGCATATATATACATTTTTTTTTTTTAAACCTTTTTATCTTTAATGCTTATTAAAAATAATAATAATAAAACAAACTCTAAAACAGCTTTGTGCAAATAGCTGGAAAAGTTAACTGAAATAAACACAAATTTACTCTGTCTTTCAGCTGAAAAAAAAATTTGATGATAAATTTCAAGACTTGGTCTACTGGAAGCTTAAAGCAAAAGCTAGGTTTGTAAAAACAGCTGGATTTTTTATTAAAAAAGGAATGATTTATATTTAACTCTGACTCTCATTTCACAGCAAAGACATCCTTTGAATCTCTGACGAGGCCTTCAATCAAGAAAAAAATCACATACTGAAATTTTGTGTGATTTCATGCCTGGTGAATTCAGGAATTTATTTTCTTCCATTTCCATTAATGCATCTTACAAAAGAGGAACAAAAGCAATTTGTCAAAGAGCCAACAATACATGTTATATACAATTTTATTAGCTTAGATTTGGAAACAAGTGAGAGAAGAGGAAACATTTAGAGAAGAAATAGAAGTTTATGGTAAACCCTTGATTACGGGAACCAAATGTCCTCACAGGGATAGCAAAACCTGATATTTTTGACCTTGTGGGGACATTTTTTGGACCCCATTAGAAACACTTATAAGTCATCCTAAAGTTTTTTGTTGTTGTTGTTTTTCTGTGTGAGTTATGGGCTGAGGGTATAGAATATACAGTTAATTTACAGTATAAAAACCATTATGTTTTTGGAAAGTGCATTGGTTTAAGAGATTGTTAAGTGCTTGTTTTTAGCTTCTTGGAGGGTTTTATTTTGATTCTCACTCATTTTTAAATCTCTATGGTATTTTTTTATTCTTACAAATTGTGTTTTGACATTTACTGTAAATTGAGTGGTGTGATGATATTTGCTATAGTTGTGGGAGCTATAATTTATCTACAAAACTGTAACATGAATAACTTTTTCTTAAAAACATTTGTTATAGCTTCATGTGAATTCCAGTTTTAATTTTCATGATGAATTACTGCAGTTTATTTTGAGGATTGGTTTCATTATAAATAAAGATATTACACATGGGTTTGTTTGCTTTATTTCACTACTTTACTGTGATGTTCATTTATACATATAACATTATCCATAGAAACAAATGTTAATGATAAATCCCCTGTTATGTTTGTTCTGGCTACTGTATACAGGCCACCAGGGCACCATACAGACTTTATTCAAGAGTTTGGTGATTTTACATCCGAGTTAGTTCTGGCTGCAGATAAAGTTTTTATAGTTGGTGACTTTAATATCCAGGTTGATAATGAAAAAGATGCATTGGGATCAGTATATATAGACATTCTGAACTGGGTTAGACAACACGTTTCAGGACCTATTCATTGTCGAAATCATACTCTAGATTTACATGGAATTTATTTTGATAGTGTTGAAATTATGCAGCAAAGTGTTGATATCTCAGATCATTATTTAGTTTTGTGCAAACTTCATATAGCCAAAATTGTAAATTCTACTTCTTGTTACAAGTATGGAAGAACTATCACTTCTACCACAGAAGACTGCTTTTTAAGTTATCTTCCTGATGTATCCAAATTCCTTAGCATATCCAAAACCTCAGAACAACCTGATGATGTAACAGAAACTATGGACTAAAGTCCTAAAGAGAGCAGCCCGAAAAATGGAGCGCAGCTGGAGGAAAACAAAACTAGAGGTATTTCGTATTGCTTGGCGGGAAAGTATCCTACAGAAAAGCATTAAACTGTTATATCTGAGAAGAAAACAAACATAACCCCAGGTATTTATTCAATACAGTGGCTAAATTGATGAAAAATAAAGCCTCAACATGTGTTAACATTTCCCAACATCACAGCAGTAATGACTTTATGAACTACTTTACTTCTAAAATCAATACTATTAGAGATAAAATTGTAACCATTCAGCCGTCAGTTACAGTATCGCATCAGACAGTGCACTATAGACCCCCTGAGGAACAGTTCCACTCATTCTCTACTGTAGGAGAGGAAGAATTGTATAAACTTGTTAAATCATCTAAACCAACAACATATATGTTAGACCCTATACCATCTAAGCTCCTAAAAGAGGTGCTCCCAGAAGTCATAGATCCTCTTCTGACTATTATTAATTCCTCATTGTGATTAGGATATGTCCCCAAAACCTTCATACTGGCTGTTACTAAGCCTCTCATCAAAAAAACACAACTTGACCCCAAATAACTAGTTAATTATAGACCAGTCTCGAATCTCCCTTTTCTTTCCAAGATACTAGAAAAGGTGGGATCCCCACAATTATATTCCTTCTTAGATAAAAATGGTATATGTGAGGATTTCTAGTCAGGATTTAGACCGTGTCATAGTACTGAGACTGCTCTCCTTAGAGTTACAAATGACCTGCCCTTATCATTTGATCGTGGTTGTATCTCTCTATTAGTTTTATTGGATCTTAGTGCTGCGTTTGACACAATTGATCACAACATTCTTTTGCATAGACTTGAATACTTTGTTGGCATCAGTGGAAGTGCATTAGCATGGTTTAAATCGTACTTGTATGACCACCATCAATTCATAGCAGTGAATGAAGATGTATCATATCGATCACAAGTGCAGTATGGAGTACCTCAAGGCTCAGTACTAGGGCCGCTACTCTGCATGCTTTATATGTTACTCTTGGGAGATATCATCAGGAAACATGGTGTTAGCTTTCACTGTTATGCTGATGATACTCAGCTCTATATTTCTTGGCGGCCCAGTGAAACACACCAATTTGAAAAACTAACGGAATGCATAGTCGATATAAAAAACTGGATGACGAGTAATTTCTTACTGCTAAATTCAGAAAAAACAGAGGTGTTAATAATAGGACCTAAAAACTCTTGAAATGTGCTTGTAATAACCTAGAACACTGTCTAAGACTTGATGGTTGCTCTGTCAATTCTTCGTCATCAGTTAGGAACCTAGGTGTGCTATTTGATCGCTATCTTTCCTTAGAAAGCCACGTTTCTAGCATTTGTAAAACTGCATTTTTCCATCTCAAAAATATATCTAAATTATGGCCTATGCTCTCAATGTCAAATGCAGGAATGTTAATCCATGCATGTATGACCTCAAGGTTAGATTATTGTAATGCTTTATTGGGTGGTTTTTCTGCACGCTTAGTAAACAAACTACAGCTAGTCCAAAATGCAGCAGCAAGAGTTCTTACTAGAACCAGGAAGTATGACCATATTAGCCCGGTCCTGTCAACACTGCACTGGCAAACCATTGTATAGATTTTAAAATATTGCTTATTACTTATAAAGCCCTGAATGGTTTAGCACCTCAGTATTTGAATGAGCTGCTTTTACATCATAATCCTCTATGTCCGCTACGTTCTCAAAGCTCAGGCAATTTGATAATACCTAGAATATCAAAATCAACTGCGGGCGGCAGATCCTTTTCCTATTTGGCGCCTAAACTCTGGAATAACCTACCTAACATTGTTCGGGAGGCAGACACACTCTTGCCATATAAATCTAGATTAAAGACCCATCTCTTTAACCTGGTTTACACATAACATACTAATATGCTCCTAATATCCAAATCCGTTAAAGGATTTTTAGGCTGCATTAATTAGGTAAACCGGAACCGGGAACACTTCCCATACCACCCGATGTACTTGCTACATCATTAGAAGAATGGCATCTACGCTAATATTAGTCTGTTTCTCTCTTGCTCCGAGGTCACCATGGCCACCAGATCCAGTCTGTGTCCAGATCAGAGGGTCACTGCAGTCACCCGGATCCAGTACGTATCCAGACCAGATGCTGGATCAGCACCTAGAAAGGACCTCTACATCCCTGAAAGACAGCGGAGACCAGGACAACTAGAGCCCCAGATACAGATCCCCTGTAAAGACCTTGTCTCAGAGGAGCACCAGGACAAGACCACAGGAAACAGATGATTCTTCTGCACAATCTGACTTTGCTGCAGCCTGGAATTGAACTACTGGTTTCGTCTGGTCAGAGGAGAACTGGCCCCCCAACTGAGCCTGGTTTCTCCCAAGGTTTTCTCCATTCTGTCACTGATAGAGTTTCGGTTCCTTGCCGCTGTCGCCTCTGGCTTGCTTAGTTGGGATCACTTCATTTGCAGCGACATCGTTGACGTGATTGCAAATAAATGCACAGACACTATTTAACTGAACAGAGATGACATCACTGAATTCAATGATGAACTGCCTTTAACTATCATCTTTGCATTATTGACACACTGTTTTGCTAATGAATGTTGTTCAGTTGCTTCGACGCAATGTATTTTGTTTAAAGCGCTATATAAATAAAGGTGACTTGACTTGACTTATAGTTACAATCATAATTCCTCAATATTTCTGTCTTGTTTCCAAATATATAAACATTCTTAAATCAAGATACATTTACTTGCATAATTATTAAATAGCTTTAAATAGAATTACTGAAATAAATGAACTTTTCCATGGCGTTCTAATTTATTGAGATGCACCTGTAATAAAACACTTCCATCGTGTGCTCTACTGCATTTATGCATCGATTTAAAAGGCACAACCCACTTACAAAATAATGTGAATGTGAAAGTGATGTGACGTAGCCAGGTGCATACACATACCTATAGACTGAACACGTAATACATCACATAGTCCTGCTAAAACACCCCAACAAAATCTCACTCCAGCCAGGAAAGTGAATTTGTCAGCCCTGGTTTATTCAAAGAATCAGACTTCCTTCCAGACTTTCTGAACGGCTTCATGTAAGATCATGTGAACAAAAACACACATTTCTCTTATCCTACATGTACAAAGAGAGAAGTGCGAGCATGAACACTCAAACACAGCATTCACAGGTCAACTGTTCGTAATAAACACTCAACTGAGTTAAGGACCGTTCAGATATAGAAAAGAAAATATTAGGCTGCTAATAGCCAATACTTTGTCTATGACTGATAAATAGGCGTCCGTCACTTCAAAACATATTTAAGAGTCCATGCGTCCACGATATACATATAGTGCAATAAATATATGCAAAACCATCCATAAATAATCAAAATGTACAGGATTCCTTTAACATATGGGCAACACAGCACTGCATATGGGCAGCATTTGCAAACTAAACGTGTGATTTGTGTGACGTTCCTTTGGTGCTCCACCAAACATAACCCAGTGACAAACGTTGATTGTAAGAATGTTGTGGGAACATTGTTTTTTAAATCTATAAAAAACATGTTGTGTTCTAAGAAGGTTATGGTACAAAAACTTTTGTGTATTTTTTTTTTTTTAGAACATTTTACATACAACTTTGTTTACTCAAAATTTGAATAAATTATTTGAAGATTTTTTTTTAATATTCTAAGAATGTTAAATTCTAAGAATGTTCTTGTGATTAGAACATTATTTAAAGATTATTTAAAGATTTCTTAAAAAAAAAATTCTTAGAACTTTCAAGTACAAATAACTTCATAAGAACATTCCGATAACATTCTAAGAATGTTTTCCCTGAACATTATGAGAAGGTTCCAAATGTATTAAATTTAAGAATGTTTTGTCCTAAAATTTATATAACTTAAAAAAACAAAAAATTATTGAGGTTCCTGAGAAGGTTCCCTGTTAACTGGGCTTACATTCTGGCAAGGATCTCTTAAAGTAACACTGGTAACACTTTAGAATAGGGAACACTTATTCACCATTAACTACAAATTTTCCCTCAATAAATTCCTAATTTGCTGTTTATTAATAGTTAGTAAGGTAGTTGTTAAGTTTAGGTATTGTGTAGGATTATGGATATAGAATAAGGCATTAATATGTGCTTAATTACTACTAACAAATGCTAATATTCTAGTAATATGCATGCTATTAAGCATCTAGTTAAGAAACCCTAAAATAAAGTGTTACCATAACATTAATAGCACTTTAAGTCAAAGTTATCTGGTCTTTAATAATATTCTCCAAATGTTTGCACAAAAACATTTAGACATCATTAAATGCTACTACTTAATTTAGAATGTTCAAAGAGCTTTTAAAAGTAGCATTCTCCTAATGCATTCGAAATGTAAACATTTAATGATCTCTTAACATTTGCATATATAAGAAAAACATGTTTTAAATAAAAAAGACATTTTGAACACAGAGCATTCTCTAACGTTTTCATAACTTAATGGGAATGCTATACTATACGTAACAGTATACTGTTGCTTTAGAGTCATAGCAACTGGGATTAATACATTTTGTTACTCAATATTTACTCAAAATTCACTAAAATATTAGAAAACATCTGCATGGTCCATGGAACCAGATAATTATTTATTTTACTAAGCAGGTGCACGTTGGTTTCTGGTAACATTTAACAGATATTATGATTAACATTTGTGTGTTAAAGTCTCCCTACATTTTCCATATTCCACAATCCACAGAGTGTTCTTCCACCCTTTAAAACCACCAGTGCTGACTTCATATACCAAGCACAGCACAAAAAGCAGAAACCAAACAAGATTTTGAAATGGTATAGGACATACTTTAAAACTGACGCTCAGTGTGCTCTAAATGAGGACATAAATTGTAATAACAGTAACAGACCCAAACAGGTTTTTCTGCTGAATCCCTTCTTTAATCAGTCTCCATCTCACACACACACACACACACACACACACACACAAAGGTGTTTGCACATGCTGCCCAGCAGGAAGAGTATACAGTACATATTCACAAACACAGAGAACAAGCGCAATCTTACACTGAAACATATCCAGTTGTAACAGTTTTTTTTCACAGGTTCAAGTTTCCATCGTTTCATCGTTGAGCTTTGTTCAGAAACAGGCAAGTTCAAGCTTACAGTAATCGGCATTTGACTCCAGTGTGTTCATGTTAAATCAGTGATAAACACCTCTGAAGACGACCAAACGTCCCTCTCATGACTGACATCACAAGAACATTTCATTCTCAACATCCCTGGGACTCACTGAAGTTTGAGTCTCGGACAATCACAGAAACTGTTTTATATCGCTGTCAGGGATGTAGCAACAACATTGCTGTTTTATGTGTTGTAAAAGAATAAAAATCAAGCCCTATTTATATTGCAGCCTCAATGTCTCACATCATAGAAAAATCATCTCTGGAGGTCCAAGTGACAATCTGTGGAAGGCCATTTCTGTCACATGAGAAAAATAATTATACTTTAAAAAACAATTATATAAGTCATAATCATGACATGATATGGCAAAAAGTTGAAATTATGACAGTCAAAGTTAAAGTTATGGGGGAAAAAAAACTAAATTATGACATACTAAGTCAAAATGATAAGAAATGGAGTCATTATTATGACAAATCAAATTTGAGTTAAAAACTCAAAAAAGCCTAAACTATGATAGTCTGACAAAAATTCTAAATTTACAGTCTAAAGTTTGACATAGAACGTCTCAATTATGACAAAAAGTTTAAATTATGATATAGTTGAATTATGACAAAAATAAAAAATATGAAATACTAAGTCTAAATAGGCATAGTTATGACAAAAATGAGATAAAGTATGAGATAAAAACTTGTGACAAAAAACTGAAATTATGAGAATTGATTTGTGACAATAACTCAAATAAGTCATAACATAAAAAAGTCAAAATTGAGATAAAAGGTCATAATTATGACAAACAGCTGAAATTTTGAGATAGTCGAACTATGATAATGTTTTGAGTGATGACAAAGTCTAAAGTATGAGATAGAAAGTCAAAATGACAAACGTTAAAATTCTGAGATAAAATGTAAAAACTGACTCAAGTTGAAATTATGACGGGCGTTTATGAATTTTTCTTAAGTCATAATTTTGACATTATCTCATAATTGGCTTTGTAATAATTTCAACTTTATAATGATCATAATGACCTATTATCTCTCAAATATCTCGACTTCGACTTTTATTTCAGAATTATGACTTAGTATATAATTTCTATGTCTAATAAAACAACTTTTTGTTGTTTTTTTTGTTTTTTGAAATTGGGCTTCCATACACTTTAGCTTATGCTGTTCAGTTTGTGTCATAATTATCAAAATTACTAAATGAGACCCTTGAGAGCTCTTGACCTCCTCAGACTCTGAATTATTCACATCTATGGCAACACTCATAATGTGAACATGGATTCATGTGTGGGTTGTAATTTTGATCGTTTTATCACTACATAAATCTACCGCTTGCAAAATATTAGACAAAGAGAGCCTGTTTCACACCGTCTTTATTTCACTGAATCATGATGATTGCAGCAGTATAAAGCTACAGTTTGTGCTTTGACTTATGTAAATATGCATGTCTCCCATGTAAATGACATTTCATTGTATTTGCTTACTCAAAATGCTCAATTTATGGCCATTGTTTTCTGAAATATTAAATTTAGCAGCGTTACTCGCTGCTTCTGTGTAAGTTGCCTGGGAGAGAATGATATTAAATGCTCTCTTGTCCAACAGAGATGATTTTTCCTTGAAGACACATTTCTATTACTTTCGACCAAGCAATGGTTTCAGTAAAAAATGCAATGAATCACATTTGCGAGGGAAACCGGGACAGGTTTAGTTTGGGACTTTTAATCGCTGACATCACACTTCCTGTAGAAATGCACAAGCAAAGGCCTCTATTTCCTGTCTTACAGTACACACACTACCTGATTTGATATGAAACACTCTGAATAAGAAATAAATACCATTTATAAACTACACAGAACATGTTTCCAGTAATGTACAGCAGGTGTTTCTCCAAGCAGCATTAAAATATGCATAAAACACAGCCACATGATTGGACTCTCCAGTCTTTCGTGGTGACGCAGAGAGAAGTTGCACAGTGATGGACGACCGCCAACACACCGGTCTCCAGTGCATGCATACAGTCGACAAATAAAATACTGCAGAATTGAGCTTAGCAAAACATATGGACTCAAAAATCTGATTTTAAAATCTTTTCAGTACGTTAATCATCTTGAGAACTCAAGCCATATACACACAGCAAGGGTTCAGTAGTGACAACTGCATTTAAATATGAATGATGTCTCCTAAACTAGATATACACCAATACATCTTCAGACTGAAAGCTCTCTAGCACCTTTAGCATGTCTGCAACAGTTTGGTTTATCTTTTTCAGGCTTAAAAAAGGCATTTACTGGGCCTCAAAGAAGTGCAACGTTCCTCAACAGTCTTAAGCAGCGGTTCTCAACTGTTTCACAACTGGAAATTCAAAGGGGAAATTATAAATAAAATGCAACTATAATCAAGTATAGTAAGGAGAAAAAGCATCTTTCTGTCATTTGTCCACACGATTTCTATAAAATCATCGGTCTTTCGATTGAAAAGAGTCAAATTAGACAGAAAAAATACCAAAAATCAGGAGCAAATCTACATCAGGTAAAAAAATAAATATAATCCAGATGATGAAATTAGATACACATACAGATAAATAACATTTCTGCTACTATTTATGCATTTACAAAATCGTTTTCCTATTCAGTCTATCATTTTGTTACCTTTGCATATATTTGGGTCTAAAAAGTTAATGCTAATATCAGTCTATTATATATTAATATTATACACACTACAAGTCAAAATAATTTTTTAAAAATGTTCTTTGTTTCTTCTGCTCACCAACACTGCATTTATTTGATCAAAAATAGACTAAAGCCAGTAATATTGTGAATTATTATTATAATTTAATATCGCTGTTTTCTATATATAGTATATATATAGTAAAATGTAATTTATTCCTGATCAAAGCTGAATTTTCAGCATCATTACTCCAAGCTCCAGTGTCACATGATCTTCAGAAATCATTCTGTTATTGTTATTATGGCCCAGTTATTAATAATAGTTACTTATAAGCATAAAACATAAGCATATTCAAAGTTTTTGACCTGTGGCATATAATATCATTTCAGCGTTTGATTTGAAGGAGATTTTGGGTCAGCACATAATGTCAGATCCTGAAGCAAAACCAGTTGAGAACCACCGACGGTTAACATGACGTGACGTTTGCCTTTTCATATTTGGCAGATTTACAATTCAAAATCTTACAGGTGGAAAACAAGGGACCGTAAAGCCACAGCTATGACAATCAAGATACCAGTCAAACACGTACAAACATCGGGATTTTAAATATATCAGTATTAACAAAGCAGAAACATCTGATCGTGTCCAGATCGATCTCATAACACACAGCAGAATCCAGTAGTTTGCAGTGCGAGTGGAGATTTCATGCGTTTGCAGGCATGGTTCGATGCAGGAATGTGTGTTTGCATTAAACACGTGCTGACGGATGCTGCATCGTTTCAGATA